>NW_022280041.1:3488896-3507756 GCF_004355925.1 Anarrhichthys ocellatus | reverse complement strand
AGTGGCTGGTGCTGCTGGGGAAGTGGCTGGTGCTGCTGGGGAAGAGGCTGGTGCTGCTGGCAAAGATGTTGGGGCTGCTGATGCTTCGTGGTATAGTTTCCACAATTGGAGAGTACACACTTTGCTGTTCCCTGATTAGAACCTGACAGGAGCTCTCTACCAGCTCCTTGCCAACTCTACCCTCTGCTTGGAAGTACCGTTGAGCCCCTGGTCCATCTAGAACCAACGTGTCTGACATCAGACTGGCTAGAGCTGAGATTAGGGCCTGCTGGGTCTCCTGGACCAGACAACGGGGACCAGACACGAGCACACATGGGTGTGGCAATGGGGAGGTCTTCAAGGTCACCTTGGTCTGCTTCATGCCAATCAGGCTTAAAAATTTATGAAAACAGTCAAGCAGTTCAGGATGCGGTAGGTTCAGCATCTCTTGTGTCTCGACTTGGTTCATCTGGTAGTCATGCAGAACCTCTTTGAGCTTGTTCACATTTTCACGGTAGCCCACCAGTCGTACTTTGGCGGTTGCGGTTCCACTGACTTCTGGGATGAAGCTGACGTTCACTCTGAGCTCTGGAGAGTTGGCCTTGTTCTTGACTTTGTTGAGGATGTCCTTCACGATGTTTAGGTCTGGAGGTACAGCTGCAGCTCCCTGCAGCGGCACATCGTCCACAGTAAGGTCTCTCTGCATCGCTACCTCGGCCTCGTCCAGGGCATTAGAGGACAAGCTGGACAGGACCAGGTCGGACCCCGCCTCTAGGGAAACGGGACTTCTGAGGCTCTGCTGGAAGCGAGCCTTGTACTTGGAGATGACATCACTGGACGTTATAAAGTCCATTAAAGCTGCGCAGAGTTTAACTCTCTTTTCCTTTACCTTTTTGATTAGTTCATCAAGTTTCGTAGCTCCTGACTGCACCTCCATGTCAGGGCCATCCAAAGTGATCATAGCATGTCCTATGTGGATTTTTACTTTTGAACAATGCGCACGCATTTCTCGACAGAACTCTTCTTCCACCAGTTTGAACCGCTTCTCCGCAATTGGCAATTCTTTCCGGGTTGGCAGACTCTTTTCCAGGATTGAAATCCTCTCATTCACAGCCTCAACCTCTCCCACAACCACAACATAACCGCTCTCGCTGTACACTTTGATATCGTCTGTCACAAAGGAGAGGTCCTGCAGTAGGATTGTGAGTTTTTTTTGCTCAACCACAGTGTAGCAGAGGTAGCTCTCGGTAAGACCGATGAAGACCCGATCCACCTGTATCTCCCATTTCTCTGCCATACTGAAGGCTCCTCCAGGGCCCTTCTCAATATCTCTCCTAACCACTGCCTCCTCTTCGACAAAATCCAACTCCACCGTGCAGCCAATAGCAGAGAGTTGCTTCTGTAAGACTTTATTTGCTTTCTGGTTGTCTCTCAGGAAATACAGGAGGAAAATATCTAGTTTGAAAATCTTCTCAAGGCCTTTTGTGTTTACTTTTGTGAATGTCTGTCGAAGAAAAGCAATATCAAACAAATCAATTCGTAATGTAAGTGATAAAAACATAGATGTTATTTTATAATATATAAAAATGTATCATGTCAACTTTCTTTTATGAGATATTGACTCTGCTCAGAAATTCCCCCAAACTGTTGTATCCAGATTATTTGGCTGTGACGTTCCTGCAATGATGAATGAGTCAGTTAAAGTCTAGAGAGCAATATTAAATCACCTGTGAGTGACTAGAGGACGGCTGATCGGTGGTCTGTGGTGAAATGGTTCGGCTCACTGTCAGACTTACTTCCCCACAAGGAAAGGAGACAGTGTGAAACTTTCTCTGCAAAACCCTTTCCTGGTCTGTAAAAAACAAAGTTGAAGGTCTCAACAGAATCCTACATTTAAAATTACTGCAAAGTATATTCTAACTATAATTCCATTTCAGTAAATGGGATTCCTTACCTTCTTTTTCCTTGAAACAGATTTTATAGGTGTTGCCTTCCGCTTTTTCAATTATCCCACAATCACCTCCACCTGAATCTCTTTTTTTCTGAAAGTGCCTCCTGACTTTCTCCTTCTCTCTGTCTGTCAGATCTTTCGCTTCAAAGAACAACGGATGTTGGTATTCATCCATTTTAGGTAAATACAGATCTTACAAACTTGATAAGTAAGGCACTTCTTAGCATGCAATGGTGCCTCGCAGGGCACTGCGAATCTGAAGTAGGTTTATTTTGGTTTCACTTTCACTTTCACTTATGTTCAGTTCTCATGTTTCAGTATTTGCATTTGCCACACCCAATTACACAAATAGTAACAATTCTGTCAATAACAATCTGTCAATAGTTTCTGTGTTGTGATTTCACGTCACAGAAAAATGGAACAAACAAAAAACAGACGACAGGAAGTAACACAGACATCCTGCGGCATTACCAGTTCAAACCATTAGATGTCCTACTTAGACTGAAAATGATACATGGTGCACTGACTGCAACGAAGCGGCAGCTTTCAGCCTGCCAATGCAATGAACCTTTACAAACTCATATAGTGACTTTAACAGCCCAGTGAAATTTGTACAGACGATGATAATCATATTATATCCACTTATTAACACTAAAGCAAGTAAAAATGTTGTTCATGTTTTTTACATTTTGTGTGAATGTTGTGGTCTTATGTGGTTAACCAGTATTTTAGTGTTTTATTATGTTTATATGTTTACATGATGTGGTTGAAAGCTCAGAAAATAGTAATAAGTACCTCTTCAAGTTGACATGTGCTTTTTTCAGGTTCAACAATGTTTTTGCATTTTTTTTTTTGAAAACCAAAACCATATTCAATGTTTTTTGTTGTTTTTTTAGAAAAAGACAGGGTGTTCAAAGGTACAGAGGCAGAAACAGCTTTAATGGCTTCATAGTGTAGGGTTTGATCATGGCTCAGAGGTGGAAATAACTCCATAGAGGCCTTGATCTGGATGTGAGGTACTAAAGGAAGCCAATGTGGAGAAGAAGATATGAGTGGTGAGTTTGAACACCAGACTGGATGCAGGCGCTGTGTTTCTGGTGAGGAGGGAGTTGGTCTCTGGTGAGACAAATCCTCCTGATACTGTACATGAGGACTCTACATGTGTGGACCCCTGCTGCCAATGTTTCTCAGCTCGTCAAGCTGGCATCAGTGTTGTCAGTGGTTCATGGGCAGGTCTCAATCCATACTTCACTTCCACTGAAGCAATACAGGCTCATGCACGCATTGTGCAATTAAATTCAGCCTGGAGATGTCTGGCACCAGTGGTGTAATATGAGAGCGTAAACTTAGACAAAGGAATGTTGTAGAAGTTTCCTCGCTGACGATGCTATATTTGTTCGCTGCGATAAATTTAGTTGACTTAATTAAAGCTTGAGAGAGAGTGAAGTGGAGACACCTCAGTGGCAGTTTAGGGCACCTGGCCAGACCACATTTGTATTTGGGGAGCAGTCAGGTTGACTAGAGGGAACGTGGACCAAATACAGCAACACTTTGGGGAGGCACTTAGGCTGACTACAGGGGCATATATGGGGCCAAATTCGTGGGAACTTGGACAAGGCCCCTGTTGTGAGAAGTTTAGAAACAACTCAACCATTAGATTGTACGTCTCTCTTGAAAACGTTCTTTATGGTAGAGCGGTAATATTATCCTGACTCTTGTAGCACACTTTTAGTGGTGTTTGAACTCCTGAAGCCAAGGAAGCAGCAACATGTTATTTTATAGTTGATTTATTTGAAAAAAATGTTCAGTACTATGTTTTCAAACATTACGCTTCCCATGTTTTGAAATATAATCGGAAAAATCCAAATGACAAAATGTTAAATCGCTGTGGTTGTGCTGTGTGTTGTACTCTTCTTCTACAATCATTGTCACTATCGAGGTGTGAGGTTGAATGATTAACTCCTGGCTGAACTCTAGGCTGAACTGCAACATGATTAACACCCCCACACACATTGACACTCCCACATCCTCCTTTACTCTACTGCCAGTTACTTGGAAGTCTTTTGTTTTTTACATCAAGATATGTTTCGAGTGTTTCCCATCATGTCAGCATGTTGCAACACACAATAACTCGGTATTGCTCCAACCTGTTACGTTATACCCGAGTTCAATGTAGATCAAAGGAAAATAGGGAGCAGTTAGACAAGAACGTATCTTTACAAGAGGTCCATTTACTAGCTTTTTCCAGAGCTTTCCATCACATCTTGCAGTCTTCCTCAGCAGATGGAGTTTGCTCAGTTGTCAAAGATGGTCTCCACTATTACTATAACAGCATTAATTCAAAACTGTTGCCAAATATATAACCGACATGGCTAATTACCTCTACGTATTTCTAAATAGAAGTATTTGATTAGGTTTATTTTGAATGGGCAGATACATAAGTATAAACTGCTAACGTAGTACATATACTGTACATAGCAGCATTGACAACGAAGATGACACGCAGGAAGTGAAACGTGACATCGACAGTTGATTCAGAGGAAAGATGATCAGATAACAAAAGCTGGCTCCGTTTCAGAGTGAGGCAATAGGGCTTTCTGAATTTCTCTGGAAACCGTGTCCTCACAACTGCAAGGGTATAAAAAGGAGGAGCAGAAAACATGGGGCTCATATTCCTGCACAGTCAGAGAAGAATACACACAGCAGGGGGGAGATTCATCAAATCTGACAAGACAACATCACCACACTGAAAAGCCACAGGGATTCATCTTTGAAGATAACTCACTAACCTCCACCATTTAAGACAACGATGAATACTGCAATCCGGTGCATCATTCTCCTGGCCTGCATTACCATTTGCACTTCAAAGTGTAAGTGTGCTATTTTTTTTTTTTAAATGAAAAAGCTGTATTTATGCATTTAGGCTTTTATTGAGGTCAACTTTGACTAAAAACATCTCCCTCTCTGTGTTTATTTTGCTGGGCTTAAAATAACAGTAAAATATGAAAGGTGGACTTTGGCTGTCCATAGAATATTTACACTGTTGTCTTAATTTTTTTCCAGCAATTCTGAAATGCCGATGTGTAAAAACAAGCCAGGCCGTGTTGCGCTCGCGCATCGCTCATGTAGAAGTGTGTGAGCCTCGTCCATACTGCAGCAAGAAAGAAGTCATGTAAGTATAACAACAAATAGACCACATAGTCGTTTTTGTGGATAATTGTTGACTTTCCAATAGCAGTGTGCGTTTATAGAGTTGTTTTTCATTTAAAGCTTTCTCTTTCTCCTTTAGTGTCACACTGAAAGACGGGAGCTCAGGGTGTCTTGACCCCAATGGAGAATTCGCTCAATTAATCCTGCTAGGAAAACAAAAGTAAGTGCAAAGCTTTTCTTCTTCACATGGTGCACTTTCATTCGCCAATTGTTCAACACAGCGTGAACTGATGTAATTAGATGAGAGAAAGCTTGCCAAATAAAGTGCACGGGAAGGTTGAACAACATAAGTGTGACATCACTGTCAGTGCGTATGGAAGACGGAGGAAGTGACATGTAATTTATCCTGCAACTACTTAGGCAGCTAGAGGCTTCTAATAAGCAGTTTTAAGCTTTAAAAAAACATTTCCGCAATACAACTTTCTAGTGTAGTTTGTTTAAATTTGCTGATGAGGGGTCACAAATAGACATAGCATCTTTTTAAGGGGTCACAAGTAGACATAACCTCTTTTTAAGGGGTCACAAGTAGGCATAGCATCTTTTTAAGGGGTCACAAGTAGACATAGCATCTTTTTAAGGGGTCACAAGTAGACATGGCCTCTTTTTAAGGGGTCACAAGTAGACATAACATCTTTTTAAGGGGTCACAAGTAGACATAGCCTCTTTTTAACGGGTCACAAGTAGACATAGCCTCTTTTTAAGGGGTCACAAGTAGACATAGCTCCTTTTTAAGGGGTCACAAGTAGACATAGCATCTTTTTAAGGGGTCACAAGTAGACATAGCTTCTTTTTAAGGGGTCACAAGTAGACATGGCATATTTTTTAAGGGGTGACAGGCCAAAATAACGAGAATCCCTGCTTAAGTGCTAGCATTGAATTAAGTGTCAAAGTGTAACGAATACATAGAATCAAGTTACAAGTAGACACAGCTTCATTTTAAGGGGTCACAAGCCAAAGAAAAGGCTGTAAACCAACCACTGTTTCAGATGAATGACATTTTCTAATCAAAGGTTAAACATGATGTGCTTTCTCTACAGGCAGAGGGCACTCCGTGCTGATAAGATGAGGGCCACCAGCCCCAAAACAAGCACAACATCAGCCCCAGTGTTGGCCAAAGTAGCACCAACATCATCATTATAAAACTGTTTATCATCACTGCAATTAAACTGAAGTATCCAAGTTGTATTTTCGCACACCTTACCAAATTAAGGGTATGGATGGTGCAGTTCCTGCAGAGATGAGATTGTTTCACATCACTTGTTTCGTAGCTTTGCACACTGGGAGCTAAAAGTGACGGTAAGATGTAAAAGTGTGAAATGTCTAATACTCCAGCAGCCATAATTTAGCGTTGTCACATTTAGGAGACATTTTGTGAAGTCAGGGAAGTGTCCTTAGCCAGAATATTCATCAGGACGAACAGGGTGCATGTTTGAGGTGCTCTGGTATTATGTACGTCAAATACTGCCTTAAGATTCAATCCACGGTGAATGAGAAGTGTTTGTTTTTTTACTGTGACTGCATTGTATTTGCTACATATTTTAGCAAGCTGTCAAACTCTCTGTAAAAGCATTGCTTGGGATGTAATTCAAGCTGGCAGATAATGTGAAGGTCAGTAAAAATGATAGTAAATGTGAACTATGTTTTTTTATATCACAAATATTTTTGTATTTTTGTGTGTACACATCATACTGTATGTATTTCCTTAAGGCTGACATCTTAATGTACAACACTGACTCTTGACACTCTAGATGAAGGAATGAAAAACTGCAATAAATATATGGGATTGTAAAACAGACATCTTGGCATTTTATTTTAAATAACAATTCAAAGCAGCCAGTGAAATGGTTTCCAGTTACGTTGAGACATCACAGTCAACAGTAGATCTAAAGGACAAACGCAGAGACTAAACAAGAGTCTACAGCAGCGCTAGCAGCTCTGTGAGGCTTTAATGAGCTTAACGTCAGCACACAGAGACGATGCTTACATGCTGACATTAAGCATGTTTAGCTAACAATTGCCAATTGGCGATAAATATAAAATACAGCTGAAGCAGATGGGAATGCCATTAGTTTGGTATTTGGTCATAAATCACAACAATGGAGTTTAGTTATTAAAAATTCCACACAAAACCAGAAATGTTAACTGGCTGATGGTGCTAGATGAAACATCAGGGGAGTCAGCAACGTCATTGGGGTTTATCCTCTGGGGACCGTGAATGTCTAACAAAATGTTATGACCGTTCATCCAGTACTTGTTGGGATATTTCAGTCTGGACCAAAGTGGTGGACCGAATGACCAACAATGTTGTTTTCTTGTCTGTCTGTCTGTCTGTCTCGCTTTCAGACCAATAGTCACTCTTGCTGTCTCTTTTAGTGTCTGTCTGTCTATCTTGCTGTCTGTCTGTCTTGCTGTCTGTCTGTCTTGCTGTCATGCTTTCTAAGAAGAAGGAGAAGTAAAGTGTCAAATCTATCACCACTGACACCTTCTGTTGCAATTGTTATTGGAACAATGCTGATAAATCATATTTGCCCCCAAGCAGGTTTCTGCTTTTGGTCTGCAATCAACATGAATAACAAAGTCACATTATATCAATAGAAACAAACTTTTAGCCCATGACAGCGTCGTAAAATTCAAGTATTCTCCATCCTTAAGGACAGAACAAACTGGAAAAGGATCGTCATTGTCTCATTTATTACGGCATTTATATTTAACCGATACACTGTACAAAGTATGTGGAATATTATAGTCATTCTGTGCTTTGGGTTGTAAAATTCCCATTAAAAGTCTCCAAGATTGTTTTTCAAAAGATGACAATTTTGCGGAGTCATACTGTAATATTACATTTTTTTTACGGTCATGTGCCCTTGAGGCTTCGCCTGATGACCCACTTTTATCCCACATTTATGTCCCGACGTCTGATAAAGACACGTGCCTTCAATCATAAGGGAGTAATATTTCTCAGAAAGCACTTTGTCATCAAAAAGAGGACTTCAGCTGTTTTCTTTGTCACTTATTATATTATATGTTTCTCATGATACTTGGTGAACAAATACATGTTCCGATTATGGAATTTCAACTTCCTGACTAATTAGCAAAATAAGAGACTTTAGTGTCATTTAATCAGTTTAACCTCAAAACAAACAGATTGCAGCAGTGTGGATGGAGGTTAATCTTAATCCACATAAGATCTTTTAACAATCATGACTGGTTTATATCATAAAAATGAATATATTTAATTGTCCCCCAATGAGTGTTGTGATCGCACACAGCTTATACAATGGTGTTCTTTTACTTATCTTTACAAACAAATGGATGCTTTAGTTTACAGGAATTACTTTTATGTTTACCCAATTCAGCATGATACACATTGTGATCGTGGGTGCTATTGTGAAATAAAACTGAAATGAAAGTGTTGAACATTAAAAAACAAACACCAGATGACAGTTTGAACATTGTGAACTAAAATAGAAATGACACATAACTGAACTGAAATGTTTTTCATTTTCATTCTTATCTGCATGTTTTGAAAATTTGGGGGGATTTTCACACAATGCTAATTGAAAATAGATCAAGAACAACAACTCATCCCCTGAACTACCAAACTACATAAAGCTGAATTAATCACTCTTTTTTTTGGGGCCTCAAATCTTAACAACTTCACAACGAGCTAAACATCACGCCCACAGTTAAAGGTATAATGTCTTAGCAAACAGTCGCCTTTTTAGACGTTCATTATAATTCATTTAGAGTTGTGTTTCTACAACACGACTGATGATCTCCTTCACATAGTATCTCCATTATGCTTTATATACAAGGTCAGAACAAAGGCCCTAAGTAAAACACAACTACCTCACAGTGTCATGTGCAGCAGCCACAGGTCCAACTGCGTTTGTTTACCGAAAAGTGTCTGTTGATCATTTTTTATCATTTTCCTCTATCACAGTCGGAGGGAGAATACAGAGTTGAGTACGTCTGCAGAGCCGTGACAAGCAGAAGAGAAATGAAGCTGTTGGACGACCGTCCAGACAGGCACGCTCCGTCTGTGTGACTCATTTCTCTGCCCGACAACCGCAAGTACGCCATCTTTTGACCTCAACGGGGCCTCTTCACTCACCGTCCCATGACTACCTTCTGCTGCACATGTGAATGCACCAATGTGAAACCATAATTCCCGCACACACACACACACGGTTTAAGAAGAGCACATGATCGCTGTGTACATAAATATTGGAGAGCAGAATGTATATAAGCGGTCCCAACAGCTGTATGATATCTGTCTGCAAACAGCTGCTCAAACAAGATGAAGCTCTGCATCCTGCTCATTCTCGGGACCCTGTTTGTCCTCGTCAACGGTAAGAGCACAATTGCATGGTGGGATGCTTTCTGTGTGACCGGTCTTGTGAAATGGTAGCATACTATGCCTCAGGACTTTGGAATGGCGGGTTGTTGGAGGTTGTTTCCTGCAGAGTTGTGCCTGAATGGATTATTAACCTGGAAACCATACTTTAAGCCTAGACCAGTTTGTATTCTTCTCTTAGTTTTATGAAAATCAACTTGCAGAGACGTAAAACTTGGTTCTGTTGCATCACATGAACATCATGTCTGCTTTATTGTTTTGTCGTTTTATTGTACGTGCTGATCTAAAAAAACATTGTTGATTTATTACATCAAAATAAGATAACCACAGGTGGAAGAAGTATTCAGATCCTTTAGTAATAGTGATAAATAACTAAATTACAACAACAAAAAATCTGCATTCAAAACTTTACTCGAGTAAAAGTACTATACTGCCATCAGCTACTGATAACAGTATAGTACTAATAAACGAGTAAAAGTACTCGTTTATCAGAATTATCTTGTTTGGTGTGTTATTGTTATATTCTGTAATATTGAATATTGCTAAAATAAATAATTGTTGTAAAATCTGTAGGAAGAATGGAAGAGCTAATTTCATCATTTTATCTATAAATATGCATCATATTTAATTACATGATTATGTGTTTTCATACGTACAATCGTAATCTGCATAGTAACTAATCTTAAAGCGGTAAATAGCACAATATACTTAAACTCCACTAAATTCCAGAAGGAAAGAAAGTACCATAAAATGGAAATAAAGTAAAAGTACCTCAAAATTGTGTCCTGCAATAAATGTATTTAGCTATATTTTAATGACAAAATATTCGACCAAAACAAGATGCAGGCATGACGTTCACTACTGTTTTACCTGTAAGTGAATGAATGAATGTTGTAGTAATGGCTGTATATTACGGTAACACAGCCAAACACTTCAGTGAACTTTACCGCACCCTGACTTTGAGAATTTAAGTTGTAGTGAACAGGAAGGTTACTGCAAGAGAAAGGAGGAAGTGCCCAGTACAACAGTGTCACAACGCCAAGGCTGGTGGTTGTGAAGAAAGACTTCCATTAGAAAGTGTCTTGTCAACATTTGATTCATGGATTAGAAATGACAGGTTGCAAATTGAAAACATCTGCATATTCTGACCCGTCAAATAAAACAGCAACCAAAGCCATTTTTGGGGAGTTCAAGTTCATTCCCACGGGTAATTTAGAAAAACTCTGCCAAGAATGAGAAGCCAGGTGGTATGTGTCAAAAGTTTAAAGTGGTAAAATCTCACTGGCTGTCGATTTTGACGACAGGAATGCCGCCGATCAGCAGAGACTACAACACACACTGCCGGTGCCTTCAGCTGGAGTCGAGGATCATCCCTCCAGACAACCTGAGGAGCATCAAGCTCGTCCCTGAAGGGACCCACTGCCCCAACATTGAGGTCATGTAAGTAAAAAAAAACAACAATCATGTGAACTGTTATTGGATTTTGGCTCACAGATAAGCTGAATATGTTCGTTTGCTTGCCAGAGCTTCCTGGAAGGAGTGGGGACGCTCTTGGCCTCATGTTATCAGTGTTTCTGCCGTGGCTCTAATTGCGTAATATTTCTGTTCTTTTGACCAGAGCTGGACTGGCGAACGGGGAGAAGGTGTGCCTGAACCCTCGGTCCTCCTGGGTGAAGAAGCTGATCACCTTTGTCCTTGAGAAACAACGTCATCAGCAGGGAGCAGCACTTCCCAAAAATCGAGGATAATATCATGATACAAATTTAAAAAACATGTTGCAATTAAAGCTGTTTAGACTTAACTCCTTTCTGCAACTATGAGCCATGCTGTTTCACTTTAATGAATAACACACAGGTTGTGTAATTTATATAACTTCTTTTTGTTGTTAGTGTTATACCATATATGCATTGATGCTTGATTTATATTGTCTCAGCGGTAGAAAGATAAGTGTGTGATTATGTTATGGAAGTAAATGGAAAGTAAGCAAGAGTTGGAAGACTTTGTGTGCAGAAGGTATTTAATTGTGTGACTGCGTAGAAAGTTTAATTGTATGACCTCTTTTGAAAGCAGATGACTGAATGTAGCATGAAATCTGTAATATTCTAGTATGTAACATCATTTCTGTGTAACACTGTGTTGGCCTTTTCCAGCAATAGCCAGGCAACATGACTTGCTTTGTTGAATTCCAATCCCTATGTGAGGCTTAAAAGGAAAATAAATATATGTTTTAAAAGTAAAATGAGACTTCCTTCTATTCAATTCTTACAGCTGCGTTTGCTCTGTAAATCCTCTTGTATCAGACTTAAATGCAGCAAAAGCTGTGCTTCAGCTTCAACTTTATAGCAATCCCTGGAGCTACACTGCTAACATGGCCGAAAAAACAAAACGTACGCTGAAACAAACCACACACTTCAAACAATGTGAATCAATTATTTGTGAAACCAGTAATTGGCATCGTCACCCACGGATGTTAAGGGTTAGCTGCATGGTGGGAGATTTCCAGAGAACAGTAAAGCTATTATTTATTATCCTCGTCCCTGATTGGGCCAAGTTCTTTCCTGAGAAAACCAGAGCTCTAACTCCCCAGTTAGCTGTTGCTTTGATAAGAAAATATGTTTACGATACCTTCTGGCCCCCGGGTCTAAGGAAACAGAACGTTTTCACAGTCACATTCTACATTAAGTCTTTCAAGATATCATTTATTTTCTTTCTTTGGGAGCTCCCCAGCAGAGCAACATTTCCCGTCTATGGTTTCAGTGCGCTGAGGCTCATGAAACAGTATAGTGATGGCACTTCTTCAAGATATTTATAAAAACACTTGCTGGTGTCCGTCTCAAGAGCCAGAGGGAAGTGTTATTTATCTGTAAGTTCATCTCCTGACTGATATGTTATGTGCTTAAGTTTGAATTGGGAAATAATCCCCTCTTTAAATGTGAATAGAAGGAATTCAGTGCAAAGTGTCAGTTGTTTACAGATGTGTTAATACAGTATTTACACAAAAATATCTGAAACTCTTAAGAACTACATGTTTCACAAGACAAATAGTAAAAACAAAAATGACCGAAATTATCCCATGCAACAGGCCGAGCATTAACATTCCAGCAAAACAAACTAACAACCTTCAGGCTCAAGAACTAAAACAAACAGCTGTGGATAAAGAGCTTTCTGGCGTAAATCAGTGGAAGATACTTTCCCACTGGAAACGTTTTAAACTAGTAATGTTTTAAACCTGTACAATAAAATATGGATATTAAACCATCAATGTATTGGAAACAAAGTGAAATAACATGTAAAAGAGGTTCTGTGCCTTGGATGAAAAGTCTGTTTCAACATTCCTTTTCTATCTGTGGTATTAAAACCTCCCCTTTAATTAGGCAATCAGACATTTCAAACAACTTAGCGAACGAGGAATGTAAATTGGGGCCATGTACAGAGCCAAATCCAACATTCTTTGGAAAACGTCCTTCATGAAGGTCGTTCTCCAGCTCCGTCTCCCTCCTTTCAGGCCGTGGCCGTCATGTTAACCAAAACCCATTGAAGAATAAACCACAGACGTGTTAGTCTAGCAAGTTTATCAGCAATCTGAAAAATCTATAAAAGTGCAACGGCGCTGCTTTACAGTAAAACATACAAGAAGATAAAACAAGGGATTACAGTAGACATCCACAATATACAACAGTTGATGTACAAAGACCAGCACAGGCTGCCTCTTTTAAATCATTTAGTCAACAAGCAGCTTTCAGAAAAGGGTTCACAAAATTGAAAACTGATGAGACAAACAGTGTTCCAACAACATAAATCTTTGAAGGGACACACAAAGAAAACAAAAGAAGCAATCTCCCTGTAAAGATAATCATGGCTTTGATTTTTATCTGATTAAGCTTCAGGGATTCATCAACCATAAAGAAATGTCATTGTTCACAATGCTGTCGTTCACTAATGAACTAAAAAACAAAAGACCCCTGAGAACGTTAAAAAGTAGAAAAGTTCCTCCGTTTTATAAAATTCTGGAATTCAGCATCAAACAAAATATGACATTTTTTTTGTTTCAATGTACACAATACCAAGAAATGTTGAAGAAAAGTTTGCTATTTTTTAAAAACAGGCACTTATCACATTGTCGCAACTCCCCTTAGGTATTTGAGATGGATGGAAAAAGAGTTCTGTATAAAGCATGAATGAAATTGAATCCACATGCTAGGTTTCTGACTGAGAGACAGGATGTGGCGGGCAATCCTCTGGCGCAACAACATAACCCTTCCCCTGGGGGAACCCGGCCTGCAGGGCTTCTGTCCAGCTGCCGGTGTTGCAGAAAGTCAGTAAGATGTCAAACACTGTAGACAAAGAGAGAGACTCGATCATTAATGAACACAGAACTGCTTCAGTTGTCTGGAAAACTAAAAATAATTCCTCACCTTGATTGACAGCCAGGATCTTGGAGTGGAAGTTCTTGGCATTGTTTTTCTTCACCATGTACTCGTCTATGGGCAGCCTCGCCGTGTGAACGCTCAGTTCTCTGGCTCTCAAGAAGCTCAACTTCTGCAGAAGAGACACGGGAGAAAATAAATGACATATCCCACATCCACCGATGTAATCTCAGCTAATGGATTTTATTTGACCTGAACTGAAATGAGGGTTATATACCGATTTAAAAAAAGAAAAGAAAACTAGCATCTAATCAGTCTAATTGAATGAGTTGCTGCGATGTGACGTGTGTGTTGTGTAGTTTTAATCCGTCTTCATGTAGAATACCTTCTGGACGCTTTCATCCACAAGGCCACCGAGGACGTACACCTTGTCAGCGTCCACTGTTTCTAACGCTGGAATAAAAAAAGATTTGAAAAACTGTATCAAAGGAAATCAAACAGGAAAAGACACTGAATGTGAATATATGTTGCATTATGTAGCTTTGCTTTTTTTTTGTCTAATTTTCCATGTATTTTTTAGCTTTCATTGAACCTTACATTACCTCTCTGTCTTACTGTGTTTATGTACGAAGACATCAGTTACTAAAGTCCTCATAGTCGTATTTATAGTAGTGATCAGTTATGGACACATGAATGTGGTCAGAATGTGACCCCTGCTGGCCAAAAGATGCATTTAAACTTAAATATTTTTTTGTTGAGTTGTGAACCCTCTACAGAAGTTATCTCTTAGAAAAGAAAAAAATATTAAGTATTAAAACAACTTTAGAATAGCTACTGTATATCCGTCTCACCCCACTTTAATATATATATATATATATATATCAACTTTTGAGAAGTTCATCAAACCTTCTTTAGCATCTGGTGTGAGGTAGATGACAGTTTCTGGAGGAAAAAGGTCCACACAGCTTTCTTCTGTTATATCCATCTGAAATAAACATGCAAAAGGGAATAAAATGATAATCTCTTGCTAAATATTCAAACTATTCCCAGTCCAGATTATGTACAATCGTATGTATTCAGTTTCAGAATAAAATAACACTTACAATACTTGTCTGCAGTATTCAAAGCTTTTAATAAAGCAAAACAACTACTATTAGAGGGATTTCCTGCTTTATCCTTCCCTTGAAATATTCACCAGAGAATTCAGAGCGTGAACAACAATAATCACCGCGTAGTTGAGGAAGCCTTCGTTCATTCGAAGGCACTCTCTGTAGAGCCGGCTGTCCTCCCTCAGGTCCGTCAGGAGAAGGTGAAACGGCCGAGTCGCCTTCTTGTTCGACCCGTACAGCCTTCTTAACTGGCCAGCCAGGCGACATACCTCCTGAACCACACAAACATGCACAGTAGAGGTTTTTAAATTAATGCAGACAGGTGACTGCATCTCTGTGGGGATCAGTACAACTGTTATTTGAAACAGAACCAGTTGTTTAGTGCTCTAACATTCTTAAAAACAGGCTTTATTGAGAGTCAATGATGGTGTTTTGAGGCCCCTACCTTCTCAGACATGTTGTCGGTCATACTCAGGTCAACACAGACTTTGAGCCCCGTGGACTGAGCCTCAGCTAAACGTTCTCTGGTGATCGCTTTCATGACCCGTTTGGTAAGCTGAGGATTATCTGCACTGGCAGCTGTATGACAGAAAAAAACACAGGAAAGACAGGTGTTCTGGTTATAGAGGCGCTGGAGTGTAACTTATTTTCCCCTTTTGATCTCCATGCGAAAGCAAAATGAGTGTTTGACTCTCTTCACTCGTTCTGTACCTGACACCTGCTCATGGTTGAGCTTCCTCCTCTGCTTCTCTTCTTTCCTCTTGCTCTTCTTCGCTGCCAGCTGCCTCTCCCAGTGTCGCTGCTTCCTCAACACGTTCCTCTGTTAAAAAGCCAATGCAGACATTTACAGTATTTTAAGACAAACTACACTTTTACCTTTTGCAATCACACAGAATCATGCATTGTACCAGTCAAAGTAATCTACAAACAGGATTATTTCTCAAATAAGAGATGTGAAGTTGTATACTAATTTAGAAGATCTTAGATCATTTAGGAGATATCAGACACTCGGCTGATGTATTGCATTCAGGTTTTTGATGCACCTGCACACTTTAGTTGTTTTTATATTTTGTCTTACTGTTTCCATGTTTTAGCCAGATTTTATGCTGTAGCCCTGAGAGAAGCAATACTCCATTTAGTGTTATTCTTATGGTTGAAATGACTCTGGAAACGTGAAATTCATGTTTGTGTTCTTGAAATACATTTTACAGAATTAATAATTGTGTAATTAACAAAATAATGAATCAATCAAATAATGAATAGTTACTCTGCTACCCTGGAAACCCATGCAAGCTTGAAGAGATGTATTAAAAAAATGAAGGAATAGTAAACAAACCTACAGAAAACGGTGCAGCTTCTCTCCCTGGCCTGTCCTCCACCACATCAGTCTCCACGTCTATTCGAAGCAGATCCATCTCCTCTGAGACTCCATTCAGCTGCGTCTCACACGCATCTGATCCACTATGAGCCATCTCAGTCTGGAGCTGCCCTCCTCTGCAACACTGACCTCAGATGCATCACCTAAAAGAAAAGAAAAAATTAGTTATTTGTGACTAACGGTAAATTATGTGATCATATGCGTGTGTTTTCTTTCTGAAATCCACTAAACGACACATTAAAGTCAGTATATTAGTGATTCAAATGCCAAAAGAGAGAAAACATGCCTATTGTGTCGCTTCCGGTGTTCCATGTGAGCGACGCATGTGAATGACGTCAGAGTAAACAAAGTGGAGGGGGGCGGGGACAAGAGGATGAATTTATGAATTTGGAGGAACAATAAGGGTCCATTCAGGCAGCCAGACATCGCATGTCAATACTCTGGACAGAAATCTGTTCTGTAACACATACATAGGCTAAACACGTTACTATACCACATGCTGCTGTTATTCATTCATTCTTTATTCATTATTTGGATCCTGATTAACTTCCATAAAAGTGCTGGGGTCATCCTGGTGTCCACACAAAAACAACAACTATAAAAACATATTAATATCAAACAGTCTTAATAAAACAAGAAAGGACGAAACAGGCCAAATGTAAGGATTAGAACATGTGTGTTATGGAGCAAATTCCAACTAGGAGAAGCTCCATAAAGAACGGTTAGTCTGTGTTGCATAAGAAAGAAAAACTGCGATTTAAAAGTGTATACTCCAAAGTAAATGCATCAAATATAGTTTTTATTATTTTCCAATACTGATTTATTACACTGCAAACTGCATCTTCAAGTCTTTTTGTAAGTAACACCAAATAATTAACTGTCTTAACAAAAACAGCACACAATGAAAATAATACAATTTGAAGTTTAACTTGATCTTTGTAAACGTTCTCTTCCTGTCTCAATCGCGCATGCGCAATGGGGCTCGATTAAGTGACGGCCATTTTATGGTAATTATTTTACAGGTGGTGAGTAAATGCCGTTGATTATTATTTGATATGTATAACTACCCAAAAACATATGTCGCATTTAAAGCTAAAGCGGCAATACAATACTTAAAGTTCAGACGGTTGCTCAGTTATCGTTTACGCTACATAATGCTAGCTACGTCACGGCCGTGGTGGACTGCTAGCTAGCAGCTAACGCTATGTAAATGTACGCTAAATTAGCGTTAGCTAGGTTAGCATAGCCTTAGCGCACCTGTGTTGGTGTCGTACTAATTGAGGAATACCACGTGGCACGGGTTCTTCATTCTGTTCATAGACTGATTCAGTTTGACTGTTTTGAAAATGTTGCAGCTAAACTTTGTGATAAACACATTGGGTCAATCCACCTGGTGCCACGTATTAATGATTTTAAAATGAATAGGCTAATTTAATAAGACTAATGTCCTAAACACTGTTGGACTTTTAAGACAACCTGTTCTGTTTTTCTACCTAAACTCATCCCCAAAAAGGTTGAAAATAATCCATATGGTATTGGCTTTGTGTCTCTGCCTCCAGCATGTAATTTACCGAAAACAGTTTTTGTTAAAAAAAACAACATAAAATGAACAGAACATATTTCAAAAGCAAATCTTCAGAATTGTAAATGTTGTTGAAGTGAGACAACGTTTTAAAATATGTCCTGTATGTTATTGTTTAGTCTTTAAAACGTTTTGCAACGATTTCTTAACTAGTTGTTTCCTCATGCCGCCTTTATCATGTCATGTCATGTCATATAAAGGAACTATCGTGTAAGCTCGTTTGAGGTCGGACGCCAAACAGTGGTGCACACTAAGCCTACGTTACTTGCTAGCACTTCTTAACGTTAAAGTGGAATTTTCTCGTCTCTTCCGATGTGACATTCGTTTCATATGAAGTTGATTTGCTCAATGTGAAACCAGCATTTAGCTAATGTACATATATTGATGATTGTCTAAAATAGGGCTTTAAAAACAACGGTTATCCCCTTGTTGTTGTTAGCATGTGAGGCTAACACGCTGCCATGCAGGATCACAGTAGCCAGTAAGAGGCTCTGAGGAGGGATATGCCACCAGAGGGCATTGTGGGTATTCTAAATAAATATATTGTATAGATAATTTAATAGTTTATACAAGCTTTTACCGTGGGAACAAATCTCATGTATACGCTGTTATCTGTACTGTCAGCAAAACAGGGTTAAGATGTATTTCCGGTGGCAAATGCTGTTAAGTTATAATTGTGCGTTTCAAATGTTGCCATATCTTCTTAACAAAAATAGATTTATGTGGATTTTATTCGGTGTCTGCTCTTATTTGGATGTTATTTGTGATCATTTGAGATCATGTTCTCAGTATAAAACATCTTGAGGCCATTGTTAAACATCAGCACCATGACAGAGAAGCTCATGTTCGTCATACTAGTAGTAGGACAAGAGCAGTGGTAAGGTTAAGACTATACTTTCAGGGATCATTTCTATAGTTTTTGACTTG
>NW_022280041.1:3461373-3488886 GCF_004355925.1 Anarrhichthys ocellatus | reverse complement strand
CCAGAGGGCATTGTGGGTAAATAAATAAATATATTGTATAGATCATTCAATAGTTTATACAAGCTTTTATCGTGAGAACAGTTCTCATGTATATGTTGTTCTCTGTACTGTCAGCAGAACAGTGTTAAAATGTATATTATGTATATTGATACATTCAGGTTATAGTTGTGCGTTTTAAATCTTGCTATATCTTCTTTACAAAAATATATTCATGTGCATTGTGTGGCTTTTATTCGGTGTTGTCTGCTCCTATTTGGATGTTATTTGTGATCATTTGAGATCATGTTCTCAGTGTAAAACATCTTGAGGCCATTGGTTAACCTCAGCACCATGACAGAGAAGCACGTGTTCATCATACTAGTAGTAGAGCAAGGTCATAGGTCAGGTTAAGACTATACTTTCAGGGATCATTTCTATAGTTTTTGACTTGAGAAATGTGTTTCTAAAATGTTTGGTCTCGCTAACCACGATGATGAGTTGGTGATACTCTTTCCTGAGCGCGAAGCGGGCGGACAGTCATGATTTAGTTCATATGCTGTCTGTCTTTGATGACCGTTCATTGTCTCCTCTGGGGACACTGAGGGAAGGAGTATGATCAGAGTGGTACTGCAATACTGTTAATAACAAATCTAGTATCACATAGAATAACTGTTAGATTAGTTGTGTACATAGCTGTTGTATATTCTTATTTTTTAATGTATGATACTTTAAAACTTCATTTCAGTGGGAGACACTGCGTTTTGCTCCACTCCATTTATTAATTACTATATTATTAATCTATTTATTGTTCCCTGTAGTTGCTAGTTAATAGAATAAACAACCCAAAGTAGCTAAAATTAACTAACTGTCTTAATCTCATATGAATATTTCTTAAATATGTCTTGAATCAGTAATAATTAAAAGCTAAAACGTTACTCCAGCTGTAGGATAAATGTTGTGGGGAGATGTTTTGGTAATGACATAACTCCCTGAAAAGAGGTATTCTGCATTTAGTGAGTACTTTTTAAACTAAGTATAAGTACTAACTCATGATTTTGAATGCAGTATTTTTATAATCTGGTATTGGTACTTCCTGCATTGACTCCATTATTAAACATCGTATGGCAACAGTCAAAAGTGGAACCACTGACTTTACTTTAAACAGAATTATAGACATGTTGCATTGCAACTACATCTCCCCCCACAACATGTATCTTACAGCATTTTTTAGCTTTAATAATAACAACTTAAATGCGTGGACATTCTCTCCAGTATATTCTATGTAAAACCGATGGAAACTATGCGGTTAAGTAACGTTATTCCCCCACACTTGAGTCTTTTAGAAATAGAAGTAGCCTACACATGTGGGTTTGTCAGCTGAGCTTTTTTTGTTGGTAGTAGGCGTGTTTTTAGTCCACCTGCCAAGAAGGCCGCTGGGACAAATTCCACTCGGCTGTGCCTGGAGAAACATTCAGAAGCTTCATGTGGAGCAGAGGAGAGGAATTATTTGGACAACTTGTGTTTTTTAAAAGCTTTTCTTTTTGGACCCTCTTGGAGTTTTAAATTGCAATTGTATAAACTGGACAATTTAAGTTATTGCAGTGTTTGTTGGCCCGGAGAAAACATGACACGCACAAATGATGTTTAACATTTCTGCAGACGGAGGTTCATTTTCTAAAAACTTAGAGGATTTTGACTCTATTCGCAGCGTTCTCCTTTACAGGTCAGTAAAGTATGAGTGCTTTTATTTTAAAGCATGCTGGTGTTTGGTCAGAGGTGCAGAAGTTTGCTAAATACCTGAGGGGATTTTTTAAAAAAAGCCTCGTGCAAGTCTACAGGGAGGTGGAGAGAAAGGGGGCAACAAAACAAAAGTGTAAATGTGCTTTTATTTTGAAATTCAGTGGCCGAAGGCACCCAAGGGTCCTTTATTTTATTTAATATCATGTCGGTGTTTATTTCCAAACGGTTACACTTTAATAAAATGTCCCTGTAACTATAATATGAGCGGGTATGTGGTGTTGTCTGTGTGGTTGCTGCATTATTTAACGTGGACGAGAGTCTCGTGCTGCCAGGTAGCAAGAAGAGTCACCCAAAGTTTCTGCGTTGTTATGGGCAACTGCGCCGTCCACCAATCAGATGGACCCGTTCTCGTCACGTGAACACACGGTCGTCTGCGCTTCTTCCAACATGGCGAGCGAGCGTCGCCGGCCGTTTCTTTGGATGCTTTTTTAAAGTTAACCTTTTAGCTGCGAACTCCGGAAATAATAAACACGTCGCGTGAACAAAATGGCCTTTGCGAACGCGCGCACGTGTACCGAAGAAACTCTGTGTAGCGGTCGGGAGGAAGAAGATGGTGGCGAGCACGACACCGACCGCGACTCCACATCATCGAGTGTCAACAGCTCCGACTACTCTGAGTAAGAAGATAGTTTGACTCCGCGCGACTAGTAAACAAACAAACCCTCTCCGCACGTGCACGTGGTAATGTGAGACCACGTGGAGCTACTGAAGGTTGTGCGTGAGATAAAGTCGAACTGGAAAAATTTGTGCTGTAACTTGACACTTAAAACAGTCACTATGATGGTGTACATTGCAGATATAAAACGCTTTCGATTCATCCAGTTTATTACACATTTAATGCCTTTTTCAATATAAGTGCTTCTAAATGTCAGGCAGCGTCATCCCATCCACTCTCTCCTTGTGCTTTTCATAGCTTTTTAGGGAGTGTTCTCAATTTGGGAGGTAAACCTCAAATAATTGTATGCTGCTTGTCATCCTCAGTAGATTTATGGATATCACGTCCAAGCTGCTACCGCAGGTATAAAAAGAGAGAAACCAAAGATATCTCCTTTTTAGTCCCACCCTTTTGGTCAACCATGTGATTACGCTTTAAAAACAACAACATATAGTAGTTTTTACTGTAGGCTTATAAACACATGCAATAACTGATACTGTAAAAGTAAATAACAAAAGAAAAAAACTGTATTTGACTCAGTATTGGGATACAAGTTTGGTACAAAAAATGCCCCAAAAGCTTAAACTGTGCTAAATAATAAATGATTATTAATGTGGATACGATGGCAAGTAGAGGCATTTATTGTACATGTCAGCCTTATCACTATCTCAAGATAACCAAAATGTCAAATGATATCTAGTCACGTATCTTTATATTGATTGTCAGTGCATCTCTCCTCCTAGTCTGATACCACTGTGTCCTCTCCTCCTAGTCTTGTACCACTGTGTCCTCTCCTCCTAGTCTGATACCACTGTGTCCTCTCCTCCTAGTCTGATACCACTGTGTCCTCTCCTCCTAGTCTTGTACCACTGTGTCCTCTCCTCCTAGTCTTGTACCACTGTGCCTTTGACACTAGGTGTCTATTTTTGTTTCCCTCAGTGACCTGGAACCAGAATGGCTTGATGACATCCAGAAGAATGGTGAGCTCTTCTACCTGGAGCTGAGTGAGGGCGAAGAGGAGGCCGCGTTGGCCCAAGCCGCCGCCACCAGCCAAGGTGTGTCCACCAATCACGTTCGCTTCAGCGAGGAGGAGGCCGAGATCATCACCGAGCAAAACAAGAAGCAGCGATGCGGGTCGAGGACGAAAGGTGAGCCCGCGCTGACGAGGTTGGTCAGGATCCTGAGGAGAAAACGCCGGCCATCTCAGCGCAGAGGAGGGAAGGATGGAGGTAAAGACAACTCAACTTCATCTCCTCCGGCATCCATCCTTAAGAACCAGCCGGGTCAAAGGCAGGGGGTGACGGTTCAGCAGCAGCAGCTGAAGGAAGTGTGCGTCTACCTCAACCCTAAACGTCTTGGAGGTTCCTCAACACCTCTGTCTGACGGCGGAGGCCTTCTGGAAGCTCTGCTGGGGGTGGTGCATCGCCCGTCCTGGAGCAGAGGAAACACTGCAGTGGTCAGCCAGGAGGAGAGACTGACTGTTCATGGACTAATACCCAACAGCCCGGCCATCAAATGTGGCCAAATTCTGATCGGTAAGACTATAAATCCAACAGTTAGCTCGTATTTACTATAATACAAATCTACAAAATATCAGTTTCTTTACTTGTGTCAGCGGCCATTTTAAATACGTCACAGTATTTTCTATACAGTTTTGAAAAGGCACGTGAAGCCCTATAATACAAAAAAGTATATTCCGTCTAAGTGTAACTTTCAGCACATAGTTTCGTAGAGTGAATGAAACTCTTAAGTGCCGGTCTGGTTCTGTAAAAATATCTAATCTGTGTTTGAACGCTGGGTTTCTCTGAAGGGATTTATTTTGTTCTATCCAACGATCGGACAGCTTTCACTAGCAGACGGAGGAACTCACCACAAACGACTGCCCACATGAGTTACTGTTTAAGCCGTTATGCAGCCCGGCTCCATGCTCGAACAATTAAAGTGGTTAAATACCTGAAATAGCTCTGTTACTGAGATGGGGGTCAGGTGAAGCTCTTAAATGGCCTTTTAGTGGGTCTACTCAGCCAGGTGCACGGATCAGCAGCACATCACCATTTATACAATCAATCAAATTATTCTAAGTATGGTTCTTACTGACTATATAAGCTTTCTGTGATTTTTTTTTTTTTTTACAAACCCACATTTAATGTAAGTTCATGGTTAAATATACACCAATAATTACATTTACTATCATTACTTATTTGCTATATTGTGTTTGGCCTAGTTGAGCTATCGATGTCTGTCCTGCGTGTTCAGGTGACGTGCTGGTAGCGGTGGACGATGTGGACGTGACCTCTGAAAACATCGAGAGGGTTCTGTCCTGCATCCCAGGACCAACACAGGTCAGTGTTAGTGGTTTCCTTTAGTATCGATATTGATCAATACTGGGAGCTCCTTTTTAAAAAATTTGTAACGCCGCATTTATGTCTTTAGGATCCGGGCTCATCACAAACCAGGACGGTACAAATAGACGTTAAGTTACTTTGGCTTTGTCAAAGCTGCTAAAATGTCAATAGTCACGAAGTCACTGCTGTTTAAAATTAGAGAAATTATCCTTCAAAAAAAAATCCATAGTCTGTGCCTCAGTCGTGCATTTTCACCCAAAAAGCAGACCATCAAAAAGCAGGAATTTGCAAATGACAGAGTGCGTCTGGCTGGACGGCGAATACGGCGGATAGATGCGACTGCGGTGTGACTATTTTTTTTTTCCCGGGGCCACAGGAAGCTGTTGTGGGATTTGGAAGCTCAGCTGATTAGAAGATGTAGTCGGAAACTAAATTACATTCGAGGGAAAGAGCGACGGAAGATTTCTTTTGGGGGGGGAAATACAAGTTTCCTCTCTCAGAAAACTGGAAATAGAGTTGTGTTGGTGACAGAATGATTGTTTTGCGTGCTTGTGTGTGTGTTGGAGGATGGTTTGTCTGTGTGCCAGCCCTCCCAGATGTTACGCAGACGGTACTTATTATGTTCCGAGGAACAAATATTAGTATCAACGTTAGTCCACCATGCCCTCTGCTAACCCTCGTAGCCGAACAAGCCTCAGTTACTCCCTCACTCGTGTGCTCGAGTGCGTGTGTCCACCTATAATGACTGACATCAACGGGCTGGAATTCCAGTGAGAGCACACTCCAGTCTAACCACATCCTTGTTATTTATGATGAGAGAAAGTGCTGCAGTTAGCCCACTCAGCCTCTTTACCCAGTGACTTCTCAAATTTAGGCCTTTGCCCATTTGAAAGTTTTCACCCGTTTTTCTCCTCGTCTGAATCTGATTCCCTCAGCTCAATCTAATCGAAGCCTTTTCTCGCATCCTGCGTGAATTCAAAAATATTTACCTCTTGAGTGAACTAGTCAGAGTCACCAATTTGAAACTTACATCACATGGTTGTTCCACCACTGCTCTGCTCTTCTTTAATAATACCCCTAAAATCGGCTAAAATGGCGGGCAGCCCAGATGGAGGCGCCCGCCGGGGCGGCGTGTGGCCTGTGGTTACTGCTGACAGACCTTGGAGGGTTCTGGGAGTGATCGCTGCATTAGAAAAATACAGTTTCAACATTTTTTGACCTGGGAATACGATCCCTTCTTTCCTCTTCAACATATTTGGTAGGCACCGTATGATCGAGGACTACCCACGTTTGTTGGAAAGTAATGACCACAACACCTCATTTATTTCTTGGAGCATACCAAATGGCTTTTCTTAGGTTACTTACAGACTCGGAACAATGCTCGGGTTAGGACCTGGACCTCCACAGTTCTGCCTTCTTCTGCTGTTTTATCCTCTAAATGAGATAAGAGATAAGAGAAAACTCCTCAGACCTACTGTATTGTCTTCATAGGACATTCCCCTTGTGTCAGGGTTACGTGGCGTTATTCCTTCTAGAAATAAAACCTACAACATACCCAAATGCAGTGATGGTTGCTGGTTCAGATTAGAGATGCTGACCTCATTACGTGGATCGTGCATTGCTGCTGGTTTTTCCACATCTGGACTCTGGTTCTGATATCCTTGAATCACTGACAGGTTTCAGCCCAGTCAGCACAATGTGTATTGATATGCCACAGTAGCGTTTCTACAATGTACATTGTTTTTCGTTGTTAGAGAAATGTGTTTGCATCAATTATGTGCGAGTTTAAACAATAATAATGCGTGGTATGTAGTAGCAGTATACTGGGTCATTTGTGATGTATGGTATCTGAATTTGTGAGTTCTTTGCCGACACACTTTCGCTACTACGGGGACTTTCTAGGAATGGAAGTATAGAATGGAGAAGTGGCGTATGGAAAGTAATAAAAATAGATTCTGCATGAACGAGAGAAGATAGGCTGTCTCGTTGTCCTGCCACTGTGTCTTTGAGTAGCAGACGTCTGGTTATAATTAGTCAAACACACACACGGATCCCTGTTATTTGTTATGCTGCGGTGAGGTCTGGCTGTTGCTGTCACTTTC
This sequence comes from Anarrhichthys ocellatus, assembly GCF_004355925.1. NCBI lineage: Eukaryota > Metazoa > Chordata > Actinopteri > Perciformes > Anarhichadidae > Anarrhichthys > Anarrhichthys ocellatus. Next base: position 3,482,005 of record NW_022280041.1, on the reverse strand, counting down.
TCTCTGACAGTCACCGTCCTGCTATTCGCTTTTCAGCCTTTTCCTGAATCAATGTGTAATGATTGAAGTTTTTGGCAGCACGGCACACGAGCACGCCTCTATTTTCCTACGACAGACACATGAGCACTGTTAAAATGTCTTGCGAAGTATAATCATGCGGGTCCATAGTGGCTGATTTTAGAAATGAATGAACTCTGAGAAGGACTGGTAGGCAGGCTGATGCAATGAAATTACATAACAGAATAAATGTCCTTATTTTTCTCCTCTCCTCCTCCAGGTGAGGCTGACGTTGGAGACGGTGGCTCAGGGCGACGGCGGCAGTGCGAGCGACACTTCATCGGACCGTAAGACGAAGGCCTCGTCTCCTCCAGTCAGCCAGCTGGTGCGTCTGCTGTGGGGAGAGGACACCGCCGAACTTCAGATGTCCATAGGACACATCCCGCACGTTGTCATGTACCTCTCACTGAAACTGGACTCGGCATCACCGCAGGAAGAGGTCAGTTTGTGTAAAATGTGTGATGAAACACGTGTGGGTATTTAAACCACATCTGAGCCATTTTGACCAAAAGTCTCAGGAAATTAAGTCCAGGCTTCACCACACTGCTTTCTGCCCCACAAAGTCTGTGCTTATTAGTCGGTTGACACATCAAAAAGTGACCACTGCACGCAATTTTACTTGCCGCAATAAAGCGACAACAATAGTTCCATTGAGATTGAAGTCAGATGTCGAGCAGCAGAGAGAGAGACATTTAAAACGCTAGAAATGCAGTCCGAGGTCATAAAATCTCCTCTGACTCCTTTATGGTTAATGTTGGACTTAAAACAAAGAGCTTTGAAACAAAACGCAGTGTTTGCTGTGGAAAAGTAGAGTGTATTTGATCAGTCAGCAACATTCAATGCTGGAAACCCCACTCCAAAGCTACTGCAAGTTATAAATGACAAATTATGACTTATAGTGCACGTCATAATTTGTAGAAGTTTATACCGATCCCCACCAGCAGGGTGCTGCAGAACCGTCTCTGTGGCGCAATTGGTTAGCGCGTTCGGCTGTTAACCGAAAGGTTGGTGGTTCAAGCCCACCCAGGGACGTTCAGTTTTTGTTTTTAAATAAAAGATAACGTCGTGTAAATAAGTAACTTGGTGTCCGTGATCAGGGGTAAGGGTGTAACTGCTTTCTTTGCATTTAAACAGGAAAAATGTAGAAAGGTTCACAGAGTTCCTCAGTGGAAACGGGCGTGTTATTAAAGAGCAACGAGGAGGGAGCTTTGAAAGGAGCAAGCCTCTTGTGCAGTCGGTGCTGGCGGTGGAAAAACAAAAGCTAAATATTGCCATTAAATGTAACATAACTAGAACTGACCATTGTTGAGATCTAAACCCTGGATGGCCACATGTTTTTCGATCCCTTTGGAAAGATAGTGGGTCTCTGGGAAACCTGATCATGACTTTGTGGTCAATAGCACACCGACTCTGAGCAGCCGTAAAAAAAAGCTGTGTTTGAAACATTGAAGGGTTCTGATAATTGAGTGTTAAGAATGACCTCAGGTGTGCAGGAAATCCCCAAGTCCAGGAATGGAAAGCTTCCCTTGAATTGATCTGACGTGAGTCAGACTCTCTCAGTAAACTACTGCTCTGGACGGTTTCCAACGCCTGTGGACCCACTGACCGAAAAAACAGAGAGAACGGGGAGAAGTTAAGGCGCTCTGCCCTGAGCAAACCTGTCAATAAATGTTCTGTCACTTTATGCTCTTGTTCTACACTGAATCCACACATCCCTTTGGCTGTAGTGCAGCAGTTTATTAACAAAATAATATATCCTTTTTTTATTGGATCCATGCACAGGGCGGTGTTTCATATATTTTTTTATATTCACTTGTATTCAAGTGTTAATCCCACAGTGCGTGTTCTCTTGCAAACGACACTCATTTCCTGGCCGACACCTCCTCCACTGTAACCACATTTTCCCCATGGACGTCGATTGGCAGGTTAATATTTTCTTTATGGTTGTATTCACCATCTGCAATTCCAGTTTGTGTGTCTGCTCGCCAGATTTTCTTTCTTTCTTGACCCTAACAGCGGTGCAGAGTGCTGGGTTGTCTGTCATTTATTTTTTAAATGACAGTGTCGTGTATGAACGACGACTTTGATTTTCTTTAGTCCTTTGATTGCTGGGTAGCAGAAGTTGGAGAGGTTCAGCGGTGCTATTTTTGAGTCTCGGCTGTGTGAGGATTTTGTGATCCGAGCCTTTTTTTGCTTGTGTGTGTACAGACGAGATGTAACTGGTTGTTCGTCTTGTTTCTTTGTCCTGGTTGGCAAGCCTACAAGGACTCGTTCATTAATGTTTTTTATCCCCTCACTCCTCTCAGCGGCTCTTATCCGCCCTGTTTCCTTTAAAGTTTCCAGCATGCTGGGACGAATACTAATGTCCCCAAAGATTCACTGAATCTGCCCGGAGCACTCCCTCGTCTCTTGTGAAGTGCTTGTGTTTCGTCCGGGGATAAAGACTAATCACAACATAGTTTGGTTGAACACTATTTGAAAGTGCGTGCAGTAGTTTCCAGAAGAGCAACTGAGAGTTTCTGTGAGCTTCAGTCAAATTCCTGTATTTCCTGAATCTGCTTCTCTTTACTCTGGAAAGTCAAGCATGTAAAATCATCATCTTGAAAGTGGCATCTTTGTGTGAAAAAGGGTTGGGCAGTACAACTAAAACACTGATGAGGTGACAGAATAAACATCCAGTGGTTCATGTGTTGATCTTTGCTTTCCATAATTCAGAGGAGATACATTTTGGTGACTGCAGCATCCGACAGCAGATATTTCACATTTTGATGTGACATTTTTCTGTTGAGAGACTCACCAGAGTGGTTTCCTTCTGCTGGATACATCATTGACATGACACAGTTCACCAGATATTCATATGTGTGTGTTTGTGTCTGCAGGAGGAGATCTTGTACCAGTACCCCGTGTCTGAGGCATCCGGCCAGCTGAAAGGAGTGAGAGGCATCTTCCTCACTCTGTGTGACATGCTGGAGAACGTCACGGGAGGGCAAATACTCAGGTAAGGGAAGTTACTTGTGGAGGATTTAATCACCAATTTAGTTACCAACCAGATGCTTTGATTCCAACTGGTTCTTTATGAAATCCGACTATGTTCTTCCTGAAAACATAAAAAAATAATGAAAGAATCCTATTTCAAGATCTGTGAGCCTATGGGGATGTCGTCAAATGTCTTGTTTTGTCCGACCAAATGTCCAAAACCAAAAGATATTCAATCTACATCTATGTAAAACAGTGATTTCTAACAGATTTTTGACCATGATGATGCTCCTATACTTCCATATAATCGCTTGAATAGACCATACTAGTTGTATATACCACACCGTTGATACTGTAAACTGTTAGCTTTTCTCAAAATCAAGTCCACATTGTCTCTAAACCCTTTGACTCTGTCAGATGTAGTGCTAGTACTTTCAGTGCAGAGTTACGGGAATGTTTCCATCCTTTTTTCATCTCTTCCTCCCTCTGCTATTAACAAAGTACTGGCACAAGAAAGGGTGCCGTGTAAAGGCAGATATTGTTTTTTTTATAATTGGCCTTTTATGTAAAAAAAAAAATATTTTTATTGTAGCGCCCTCAAATTCCTAACTTTTCTGCCAGTTCCCCCGCTGGATGTTTTGAATATCAACACAAGCCTGGAAAAAAAAAAAGGTTTGGCGACTGGATGTTAAGAATGTAACAGTGAGGTTGTATTTACTGTATGTTAACGGCATCGTCCTCGTTGTTTTGTTCCATTTGTCACTTTGTTCTTTTGTCTCCCCTTTAGTTCTTCTCTCCTGCTCGGGAAGCAGCTGGTTCATGTGGGCTACTGGAAGGAAAGCAACAACCTGTTGGTCATCGGTCTTCCTGCTGAGAGGTGGAGGGAGGCAGCATCAAACACGCATGCTGCACTTATTATTATTACACTGTGCGGTAGCCCCGCCTCCACCACATTTGCAGAGAAACAGACAACGCAGGCATCACCCGAAAAAACAAATTGTCAAGAGATCATTTTTAACAATCAAGGTGCCGATGTTGGTGCGGTGATAAATTCTCTGAGCAGGACATGTGCCCGAGAAATTAACTATTATTTGTCGAGGAGGAAACGTATTGAAGAGCACAATCTGTAAAAACAATTTCAACGTTCACATGTGCTTCTTTTCGTCCTTTGTTGGCAGGATGAATACCTTTTCTAAGGAGCATGTGGTTGTTCATGAGATGAGTCATATTCCCCAAACTTTTCACTTTTAGTCATCAAGTCAACCTGACAAATATTCCCATTCATGCTTAAAAAGCACAGAGATTGATTTTTGAGAAACACCCACGCGTAGAAAAAACAACACTTACAAATGTTTTTGCTTCACAGCTCCTGGCAGTTAGTCCAAATATTTGATAAGATCTGCTGAAGTTTATTCACGTCTGTGTTTGACATTTTTCCATTTCGCTCCAGGGTTCCACTGCTGTATTTGCAGACGGTGGTGGGAGACGTGGTCCGGACTCTCAAAGTGATGTACGGCTCCTTAGACAAGTGAGTCGCTCTTTGCTTTCCTGTGCTCCTGCTGAGAGTGCTGGTTGAAACTTATATTGCTGAAAAATAAAAGATAATGTGTTTCACCAATTCAAAGCAAAAGTTTTCCAGCTGGATTTTACACAAAGCCTTCATTGTCTCACTCTCTTAAGTCCCTTTTCTTTGCTCTCAAATATCTTTCCCCTTCTTCCATTTCTTTATTCTTGAAATTTAATCATTGTTCTCTAGTTCTAGTTGTCATTACCTACGCCTATATTTTAAATCTTCTTTGTGTCCTCCGCAGTGCGTTCTGTAAGGTGGACCATGCTCCCAGGTTGGACCACTTCTTCTGCCTGTTCTTCCAGCAGCTCATCCAGCCGTCTCGCTTGAGGGACGGCTCCTCAGCGCCGGCCCCCGATGTCTCGGGGACCCTTTTTCTTGATGGACTGCCGGCGGTGCGATGGCTGACGCTGCCTCCTGAAATCAAGGTGTGTGTGTGTGTGTGTGTGTGTGTGTGTGTGTGTGTGTGTGTGTGTGAGTGAAGACTGGGACAATAACATTATTTATAGATCAATATTAGTCTTGTAGCATAAGTACGGTAATAACAGATATTTCAATATCATCTTGTCCACGTTTCCTCAACAATTGAAGCTATGGCGCCCTCTAGTGTCCACTGTTGAACATTACACAAAATGAAATTTTCCATGAATATATGGAATGAATGCAGGAGCAAAGACTCTAAAGAACACTACCAAAAATAGTATTTTTGTCATGATAATAATTAAATGCTGTTAAGCTTATATTTCATTTTCTCTGTCCCCAGATGGAGGTGGATACTGTTCTCTCTGATTTTGAGTCTTCTGATTTTGGAGAAATGGTGAGAAAACACCTCAGTACTGCTGTCTTGAAGCATGGATTTACTTTTTCAAAGTATGTCACCTGTTAGGGATGGACGATTGTCTTGAAAGAAAATAGCCAATTACAAATAATAAGTGTTGTTAGGCTAAAGAGTCACATCAGCGGTTCATGTTGCGTTGTGACCCCCGAAGTTACATGTCAGCTAAGCAGCTTACTGTCTTCTAGCCTCAACGGGGGAGGGTCTGGTTAAACAGCTGAGACAAAATTAGAGAGCAGGATTATTGATGCAGGAGCTAGTTAAGTAAAGTCGATGGTCATTTAACAACTTGAGTTTTCAACTTATCATCATGGCAAGCTTTGTTAAGCATTCTTATATCTTTGGTTCATTGTTATCAAGTTTTATTCCTAAAATAATAGAGATGACAACCAGTTGAATACAGACATTCATTCATTCACAATTTAATTGAATTGGTCAAACGTAAAACAATCTTCCTCCAAAGTCTGTGTATATGTTTACTGTTTTGTATTTTTATCTTTGTCCTTTCACAGTCCGAGGACTATTTTGGCCTGAGGCGTCTGTATGTAATTCTTGGCTCCTGTTTGTTCTACAAGGTAGGAATCCCAATCAAGAGAAACATACACACACACACACAGGCCTCAGTGCCGCCAGCCGTATCATATTTATATCCTCCCCTGATGGTACCACACTGTCTAGACAACAATAGAAGACCCAGCTGACAGAATATGACCTTTCATCTTTGTATTTTGAAAATGTATTTTAACGTTTTTACTACATCATCCACATGCTCACCGTCCAGTCCTACCTGATTGCCAACCACCTGCCTAAAGAGGACCTGCTGGATGTGTGCCTGTACTGCCAGCACTACTGCCTGCTGCCGCTGGCGTCTGAGCAGCGGGTGGGTCAGCTGGTCATCTGGAGGGAGGTGTTTCCCCAGCAGAGAGCTAATGGCAGCAGCACAGTGCCGGGCTACAGCCAGCCTCAAGGACGTCACTTCCTCCTCATAGTGGGATTGGTAAGGAGACGAATCACTGATTGGTGGTTGTTTTTAACTTTGTTCTCGTCGTCACTGCCCAGTATCTATTCATCGTATTATTTGTTTATCTTTGCATGTATTTCTTTATCTCTCCACCTCAGAGGCACTTCATGCAGTGTGTGCTGTTGGAGGCAGGTGGCTGTGCTTCTGCAGCTTTGGGCTCTACAGGACCCGATTGTGTTTACGTAGATCAGGTGAACTTTAGTGAACTTTACAGAAAATTCCTAACATACTATACAAACACACTGATCTTCTACTTGAACAAAAGCTAGTACGTCCTACTTCTTTTTTCTTATGGGCTTTACTTCCGCAGCTGGGAGAAATGCTAATGTGTCAAGAATTCCGCGTCTTTAGCTCCTGGAACAATAAATTCTCCCCGTCGGGGAATCGAACCCCGGTCTTCCGCGTGACAGGCGGAGATACTGTCCACTATACTAACGAGGAGGGACAATGTCCAAAAAGACAGCCATGTATTTTATATGGACAACATGGGACAATGACATACAAGCATTATGACTACATCTGACAATATTTATTAATGTTAATCTCCCTGAGATCCTCCATTGTTCAAGTGGAGTCCTATATTGTAACGAGGAGGGACAATGTCCAAAAAGACAACCATGTCTTTTATATGGACAACATAGCGCAATGACATTAGGACTACATTAAACAATATTTATTAATGGTAAAGTGCAATGAATTCTCCCTGTCGGGGAATTGAACCCTGGTCTTCTGCTCAATCAACGGAAATACTGCCCACCATAACCTTCCCTGCCTAACAAGGAAGGTCAATGTGCTAGATGACAACCTCTCCTTATAGAAGAAAATAATCTGTTGATCACTACAGTATAAAGGTACACTCTCTTACATCCTGGATCCAGGTGAAGGCCACCCTGCTGCAACTGGAGGTGTTGGAAGCAGGTATTGAGGAGCGTCTCAATGCTCCGCCGGCTCCCTGCCTGTCCTGTGCTGACTGGTTCCTTCCTGCTGCCACACCCCGCGACCGCCTGGACAGCCTGGCCTCTTCCTCCCCCGTCTTCAGCAAGCTAGCAGGGGCTGTCAAAGGCTCCTCCTCCGGGTCCAGAGGCCGTAGTCTGTTTGGGGAGAAGGCCCGGAGGTCCAGCCCCCAGAGGAGCCTGTCTGACAGTGGGAGTGAGGGACAGATGGATGCTGGGTCAGGGTCTGTTTCATCAATGGCTCCAGGCCTCAGTCCACATTCCACCCCAGACTCAGGCAGGAAGAAGCTGGGGGGGCGTCGGGACTCGCTGGGATCTGGAGGGTCGGATGGGAGTGGAGGCAGCGGAGGCCTCTTCAAGGTACACTTGTAGTCTTTTATCAATTCTAATATTTGGTCCTGTTTGGTTCTTTTCTTTGTTAACTGTTAGTTGGCAGGTTATCTAGAAAACTTAATACGGTGTGGAGATACTCGTGAGCCTCCGGCTGAGCGCTGCTGTGTTGGAGTTTTCCCCGGGGAACAAGATGGTTGCCTCTATGCAAGCTGCTGATGATAGGTCTCTGACTGTTGTGCGTTTGGTCAAGGTGAACTGGGAACGTCTGGATGAGGCCCCTGTCCGCGAGGACTTTAACTCCCACCTCCGGAAGAATTTCTCGTGCATCCCGGGGGAGGCTGTGGACATGGATTCCGAGTGGGCCATGTTCAGGGCCTCCATTGCTAGAAGCTGTGGTCGAAAAGGTAATCGGTGCCTGTCATGACGGCAACCAGAGAACTTGCTGGTAGACAGACCACAGAGGTGAAGGAGGCTGTCAAGTTGAAGAAGGAGGCCTTTGGGACTTGGCTGGCCCAGGGGTCTCTGGAAACAACAGACAGGTACCGGTTGGCCAGAAGAGCTGCAGCTGTGGCGGTTGCCGAGGCAAAAACCCGGGTGTGGGAGGAGTTCGTGGAGACCATGGAGAAGGACTTTCGGTTGTTCTGGCAAACCGTTAGACGACTCAGAAAGGGAAAGCAGGGCTTGTCTCAGGCTGTGTTCAGCAGTGGAGGAGAACTGCGAACCCGGACTGGGGATATTGTCGAGCGGTGGAAAGAACACTGAGGAACTCCTGAACCCGACCAAAACGTCCTCCGTGGAGGAGGCCGAGCTTGAAGACTCAGGGGGAAGACCCATCCATATGCCTGGCAGAGGTTGTTGAGGTGGTCAAAAAGCTCCTCAGTGGCAAGGCCCTGGGGGTGGATGAGATTCTCCCTGAGATGCAGAAGGCTCTGGACACTGTTGGGCTGTCTTGGCTGACACGTCTCTTCAGTGTCGCGTGGAGTTCGGGGACAGTGCCTGTGGAGTGGCAGACCGGGGTGGTGGTTCCCATTTTTAAAAAAGGGTGACCGGAGAGTGTGCTCAAATTATCGAGGTATCACACTGCTCAGCCTCCCTCGGAAAGTTAATTCCAGGGTGCTGGAAAGGAGGCTCCGACCGATTGTCGAACCTCGGCTTCAGGAGGAGCAATGTGGATTCTGCCCTTGCCGTAAAACAGTGGACCAGCTCTTTATCCTTGCAGGTCTGTTGGAGGGGTCATGGGAGTTTGCCCATCCAGTCTACATGTGTTTTGTGGACTTGGAGAAGGCTTACGACCATGTCCCTCTGGGAGTCCTCTTGGGGGTACTGCGGGAATACGGGGTACCTGGGTCGTTGCTGCGAGCCATACGGTATGACCAAAGTGAGAGCTGTGTCCAGATACTTGGCACAAAGTCTAGCACGTTGCCAGTGTGCGCTGGCCTCTACCAGGGCTGTCCCTTGTCACCAATCCTGTTTGTGATTTTCACGGACAGGATTTCAAGGCTTCGCCTGGAGGAGGACAGTGTCTGTTTTGGGGACCTCAGAATTGCATCCCTGCTTTTGGCAGATGATGTGGTTCTATTGGCTCCTTCAGGACGTGACATTCAACACGCATTGGGGCGGTTTGCAGCCCAGTGTGAAGCGGTCGGGATGAAAATCAGTACCTCCAAGTCTGAGGCCGTGGTTCTCTGCCGGAAAATGGTGGATTGCACCCTCCGGGTTGGGAGTGCTGTGGTGGTTCGGGCATCTGATCATGATGTCTCCTGGACGTCTCCCTTTAGAAGTTTTCCGTCTAACTGGTAAGAGGCCCCGGAGTTGACCCAGAACACGCTGGAGAGATTACATATCTCGTCTGGCCTGGGAATGCCTCAGGGTTTCCCAGGAGGAGCAAGAAAGCGTTGCTGCAAAGTCTGCTGACCCGGCCCCAGATAACCGAAAGCGGAAGGATGGATAGATGGTATTGTCATGTTTTGTCTTATGCTTTTTGCATGCTTTGACATCAGATTCCCAGAATGAAGCACCCAAACCCATTCTACCTAGGCACCCTAAAGAAGACCCTGACTGAAAGGGAGACAGAGGAGATGTACAACACCATGAAGTGGGTGATGGGAAATAATAATTAACTGCATGTATAATTAATGTTGGCTAGAACTAAAAACCTACATTTTCTTATTGTGACAGACTGACTTCAGGTGCAGAGAACACCTTGTTCCACTATGTCTTGATGGAAACGGTTCAGGGGATCTTCATCGCTCCGACTCACAGAGAGGTGGCTCAGCTCAGCGGCTCCATCCACCCACAGCTCATCCGCAACTTCCACCACTGCTGCCTCTCCATACGGGCCGCATTCCAGCAGAGCCTGCCAGCCAGGGTGAGTCAGAGTTAAATGAATATGGTCTCAACCTCATCCCTTATCTCACCTAACGACACAGTTAACACTAATCATGCTAAACAGCTTGAAATAGTAAAGTGTTGAATTTAAGGCAACCTGAAGTCACACCAAGACCAGCTTCTGTGAGTCTCAAGTCAAAAGAAGACTTTTCAGTGTAGTTAAAACCAGGCCAAAACTTGTGGTACAACTATCAATTATTTATGAATGCTTCTCGAGCAATAAATAACCCCCGTCGGGGAATCCAACCCTGGTGTTCTGCATGCAGTGTGCTGTTAGAGGCAGGTGGCTGTGCTTCTCCAGCTTTGTGCTATCCAGGACCTGATTGTGTTTACGTAGATCAGGTGAACCTTGTTGAACCGTAACGTAAATTCCAAACATACCATACAAACACACAGATCCTCTACATGACAAAAGCTAGTAAGTCCTTCTTTTGTCTTGTGGTTTTAGCTTTACTTCTGCACCCATGAGAAACGCTAATGTGCTCAAGAACAATGCGTCAGTGGCTCCTCGGGCAATAAATTCTCCCCGTCGGGGAATCGAACCCCGGTCTTCCGCGTGACAGGCGGAGATACTGTCCACTATACTAACGAGGATGGATGATGTCCATGAAGACAGACATGTCTTTTATATGGACAACAAAGGACAATGACATACAAGCATTGGGACCGCATCTAATGGTATTTATTCTCCCAATCTCCCTGAGATCCTACAATGTTCCCTTTCAATCCAGAGGTGGCAAACAGAGGTTTTTCTGTCCCCGTCCCTGGACTTTGGAATGACATACCTGAGGACATCAGGGCAGCAAACTCAATTTCGTGATAAATCACTTTTAAAAACTCACTTTTTCAAATTAGCTCTTTTTTGTTTGTTTTAATGTTTCAGTGTAGTCTATATGTCCATCCGTCCCTAAGAACGTCTACCCCATTGTCATGTAGAAAGTCGAATCTCGCCATGAGGGACATTTTGCAAATTTAGCACAAAGGTCCACTTGGACTCAAGGGTGAACTAATTACAATTTCCTACGTCTTGTAGTTTTACTTCTGCAACCAGGAGAGCTGATAAAAGAAACATGGTTAGTGGTAAAGTTGCTTCTTGGTGCAATGAATTCTCCCTGTCGGGGAATCGAACCCTGGTCTGTAGAGGTGCAACGGATCACAAAACAGTTAGGATCGTATTGTACAGCATGTCGAAAAAAGTCAAAAAAAAGTCGTACTTATTTCAACATGTTATACTAAGACTTTTTTAATATTATACTACTACACTTCATGCATGTCATCTGTTACTGGATTTAAATGAATGGCTCCGACTGCTTTAAATGCAAGAATAAAGAAAAGAAGAAGAGAATACGTCTTCTGGTTAATTACAAAATGTATGGCATGCAATAATTTGAAATGTTTTATTTCATACGGATGGTATATTTATGACATGTCATGAAGTCATACTATAGTATGCGATTCAAAAACAATATAAAATAGTAGTCAAAATGTTCCTGAGGTCGGCCATGCTTTGAGAAGCATCGACTCTCCTCCGTCACCATTCATCGAGAAAGAACCTTCTCTACATCGATGCTTTTAATGAATCAACAGATTGTGTCGTGTTGTTTCCTCTCCTGCAGGGCCGTCGGGCTGCAGACCGGCCTCAGGGCGGTGGTTGGGGTCTGGGTCCCGTGAAGGAACACGGGGTCCTGTTTCAGTGTAAACCTGAGAACTGGACCGACCAGAGGAAGCCTGCTCCCACCATGACTTACTGGGTCATCGGGTTCGTCAGCTTTCACTATTTTTATCCACAAACTGCACCGTTCTCTGCTAAATCCGAGCCTTTTCCTCATGTGCCAATCTTGTTTTTCCAGACGGATGTTGCTCGAGCCCGTCCCTCAGGAGTTCTACGTGTGTTTCCATGACTCGGTGGCAGAAGTTCCCGTAGAGATGGCCTTCAGACTCTCCTTTGGCCTGGCCTTGTGATTACTACATCCGTGACAATGGACTCACACACTACAACGTTTCTTCTTCTGTTCCACTCTCAGGAGAACAAATCAAACTGAGGCGCTTCTTGAAAGAACCCGAGAGCAGGAATTTCATTGCCTCATTGCTCACCATAGATGTGTGCAAGAGTCTGTGTGTAGATGGAAAGCCTCTCAGGTCATGAATACCTCAGACACTTTGGTGTAAACCTCTGCTTAGAGCAGTTAGCAGCTGTAAAGTTTACTAAGCTGGACCAATTAAAACTACGCACGAGTCTCCATGTAGAAGTACAAATAAGGTTGTGTTGATATTGTTACAATTTGTTACCTAATTTAAGATGTACAGTTTTGTATGGAATTTGAGTCAACAAAATTGAGATTAAAGAAGGAATGCAGTTTCTCTTTTATTCTGTAACAACCTTCACACATCTCTAAACATAATTTTACATTATTGACAAAATGATAAATAAACCAAGGAAGTGGAAATAATGGTACTCTTTCTCCCAACTTAACAAAAATGTTAATTTTATGTCTACTAAGGTTTCTAGTTCTGAACATTTAATAATGTACATAATTAAATTGTGGAGCCAGCGTCTCTGCTTGCAAAACCATTATTATGAATATGACAATGTAAAGTCCAAATTACACACATCTGTACAGTGTACATTTTATCAATACGACCACGTGGACGGTACCCACCTTCATCACAGCTCGGCGCAGTAACAAAACTACATTTGCGTCCATTTGTAATTTATTCGTCCCTTTAAAGTTCGAGCAGCAGGTTCCTCTTGTAACACTGGAGGCTGCAGAGAGGAACCCCGGTCTTTGAGCAGCAGTACTTCTTGAGGTTGGTGCAGCCGCTGACCCCGCAGTTCACCGGGGCTGCCGGTGGAGGACGGGGAGCCGTTGGTGCCGGCGGGGGGACCCCCGAGGGGAAGGAGACGGCAATGCCCTGGACGCAGTCGCTGTACCGGATCATGGGACACTGATTCAGCTTGGACTTCCTCTCTCGCATGCTTTTGATCTTGGCCTTGCTGGTTTTCGTCAGTCTCTCTATCGTCTGGTTCTTGCTGTCTTCCGCCTTCTTGGCCGCCTGCAGGCGTCTCTTCCGGGCTCGTTCCTCCCGCTTCTGCATCATCTCTGCGGTCATCTCTTTCTCCTTGTAGCCCATGGGCAGCTCCAGGAGAGGCTGGCTCTGCTGCTTGTGTAGCAGGGCTTTCTGTACATAAACACAAACACTCAGGGATATACGATTATAGCGACATTATGGTGGACTGAAGTACATATGTCCTGCTTCCTCACCTGTCTGGCCGTGAGCAGAGACTCGTCCAACTCCTTCTTCAGCTCCCCGTTGTCGTCGAGCTCTCCCTTCTCCAGAGCGTCCAGCCACCGCTCCTCCTCGTCCTTAGGAACCCCCAGCATGCAGTCTGAGTCTATGTCTGGCATAGGGGATGTGGCCAGGTTACTGTCTTCATCTGATACAGAACAAACATGAATGTGTCGTTTAACCACGGCCAGAACATTGTCTCGACCATGCTACATTAAAAAACACTAATATGAAGTTAACTTGCATTCTTGATTTGAATGAAGGAGAATATTCATTTATCCATTAAAACTTATATTTAGCATTCAGGGGATGTTGTCTTTATTAATATAAATATGTACAACTATTAATGCCATCCATATTAGAGGTGTTTTAGACCGTGTTTAAGTTGTGATATAGTTAATGCTCTTAGATGTATTTTCCCTACTGTTCTAGGGCTCCATTCACTTCCACGCATCAGTGTTTTCCAACTGTTTTGCCATGTGACCACTCTAGATGAAATAAAGTCACCTCCGTGTGGACATGACTGGTACAGAGTGTTTTATGTCTCAGATTGTTGTGTTGGAAATAAAAAATTCAGTATGAACCGACTCAACTTGTTGAGACAGTGTAAACTAAATGATCGAGGGGTGAGAGCAGATAACGTTATCGATTGTTTACATCAGCTCCAACTACATTTAGAAACTCGGTTCTTTTAGATGTAATGAAGCCTTTAAGACCAGGAGAAGGGAACACTACACCTGATGAGGACAAACTACGTCCTGCGTGCCTGTTTCTTTAAAGACTTGCGATTAAATTCTTAAAAAGAAACTAGAAAATGGCTTGAGCGGATGTCTAACACCATATGAACTTACACATCCTAGATGTGGATTCAATTTAGTGAAATGATCTCTGTTGTAACCTCTGGTCACAGAAACCAATGCTTTATCATTACTGCCTGTTTTGTTTGTTACATGTTAATATTACACTTACAGATCTGAATCTTACGTTTACATTTGTGGACACTTAAGTCATGAACACAAACCAAAATGTGTCAATTTCTGCCCATTTTAACTTTACTTAATTCCGTGTTTTATGTGAGCACATGCACTGTATTAGAGAGCAAACGTATTTACTTCATCAAAATAAATTTAAGAGCAGCAGATACAGAAATAGATTTGCATATTAATTTGGATAAAAAATGATTTTCTCTGGCACATTTGGTTTTGTGGTCTTATTTTCTTTCAGTGTAACAGCTTGACACTATGCATTCACTAATAGTTTGACCCATGAATCAAAATCGCAATAACAGAATATAACTTTTCATCAAGCTCCAGTGTAAAGTATCTCAGTATTAAACTATTGTAACTTACCCAGCCAGGCCCGATACTGCTCCAAAGGCACAGAGGGCTCATCATCATCTTCATCGTCGTCATCGTCATCGTCGTCCTCATCATCGACATTATTAATAATCATCAAGGGAGAGGGCGGACAAGCCACACCGGGATGCACGGTGAAGGTGGGAACGCTGTCACAGACAGGAAACAGAAGCGAGTGATTGTTGGTTTAGATGGAAATGAGAGCCGACACGAAGGTTCACTACCAAACGGACCACCTTCAGTGTCCCGCCTCACCTCTTGGTCCCCAGCGTCTGGCCTCCCAGTTTGATCTTGAGGCGGAGCTGTGGAGGAGGACGAGGAACCACGACGGGCTCCGGGAGCTCGGGGAAGCTGTGGTGCTTCCTCTTGTGCTTCTTGTGCTTCTTGTGTTTCCGTTTGTGAACGCTGTGCAGGCTTGAGCCGCCTTCACCTGTAGAGGACGAGAGGAAAGCAAGAAAGCAACACATGAATACAATAAACACTAGATGATGCGATACAGTTAATTTAGATTTACATGCATCAAACATATGTGTGTTTTCTCTCAGAGTGGATCTTTCAAATGTATGAGAGAACCAGTAATTCTGCTGTTTAAACAGGTGTTGACTCAACTGTATGTTGTGCAGTTAGTGATGATGTTAAACTGTATTATACAGGTGAGAGGTGTTTGTTATTCAGCCTACCCTCTAACCTGATGCATACGGGGTGGACAAAATATTAGAAACACCTCTCATCATAACTGCAATACAATAAAACAGCAACCACAACCTTCAAAACGACCATAAAGTTGAACCAACACATAAAACAGCTTCAACATTATAACATGAATGGAGGAATATACTCACCAAGAAACCTGGGGTGAATCATGTCTTTCCTTTTCCCCATTGAAACGACGACGGAGATGTAAAAGCCAAGAACAGGACCGTCAGTCTGCAGCTTCACGTTGCAGCAGACATCTCAACGTTATTTACCTGAGGAGAGAAACACACCTGTTATCTTAACACTGGATGCAGCGTTGATAAGGAAGGAACACGTGGATTTAAGTGCATGTTAATGTTCTGTATCTGGTGTGTTAGCTAAGTCATAACGGCTTATTTATGTTCTATATATTTAGTAAACGATACAGGTTGATTTGAACATGGCCGTTAGCTCTACGTTACCATATTTAGCTTTACGTTACCTTATTTAGCCGAGAGAGCGCTCACGTTCTCTAGCATGCACCCAACGCCTGAACAAAACTCCCATCGAATAAAAACATTCACGTTGAAATAAATAGACGCGACATAAACTGTAAATCTGAGGCAATTTTGAACTGTAACTGATTTTATATGAAGCTCTCGTTACACGGTTTGTCTTGAGTAGCTAGTTAGCTCGACTAAGCTAAGAAAACAACACAGGAGTTCCTCCGCTTCGTCACATCCGGTCATTTTGAGCAGTTACATTCGATTGACTGCCATCTAGTGGAGAACAAATACAGTATATAACCGGCAGTTTTAATCAGTTTTCTTTATTGTGAATGAATCAAACGAGTTATGTGACATCGACTTCAACAAGAAAATGTACAAAATATAAGCGAAGTAAATGAATTGCTAGCTATAAATGTGTTTTTTGATAAACATATTGGGTAATGTAGTTCACGTTACGAAGGCCACAGATGACTACTGTCTTGGCGTTTCAAGAAATACGTTACCCAGAAACCACCGGGGCGCTTCAGCCGAGATACGCAAGGTCAGTCACACAGCTGAATGTGGTCGAGTTAAATCCGGATTTCGTTCAGTATACTTCATGTTAACGTGCTCTTGTCTCACTTTAACACCGTTTATTGTACATTAATCAAACGTTACGGTGCTGCTGCTCTTATCTTCTCAAAGTAGGGATTACAGTTGAGTAACGCAAGCATGTGCAACCCGTTATGAGTTTTTATTTAATAAATTGCAACGTTTTATAATAAACACAAACAAACAGTGTAGAAATTGATATGTGAGGGTTAAATGTTTATGACTTTTATAATTTCGCAGGAATCATGAATTACGCTCGGTTTCTCACCGCTGTGAGCGCAGCTAGAAAGCCCTCCCCTATCCGGATGCTGAGTAAGTTTTTATTTATTACGAGTGCGGTGCATGCAGCTTTCTGCAGAGCACCTGAACTCCATTACCATGTCAGTGAATGTAAGTCTTTAGGGATGCATAATGTCTAACACATGTCAATGTATTTAGCACAAGCAAGTAGACACACAGTAGGAGGCTAAAACTGGGCTATATTTTGATTGCACACACAGAGATGTAGTCATCTAAAACACAATTAATAAATACATTAATTGCCTAAACGTGTATTCCATTTTTCCCGTCTAATCTATTTCTCCACCCGCATGAAGCCGAGCTGCAGCAGCGGTCGCCTCCGTCCCTGATCTCTCTGGCCGGAGGAGCGCCCAACCCCAACACCTTCCCCTTCCAGTCAGCATCCATCAAGGTGAAGAACGGAGCGACGCTCACCTTCGACGAGACGACGATGAAGAGAGCCCTGCAGTACTCTTCCTCTAATGGGTGAGGCATCAACACAAGGAACCCTCGGTACAGAGACACTTTGAGCTACACCAGAACAGTGTGTTCAATTTATTTTGCATCGCCCGAAATCACAAATTTGCCTCGAGGGCTTTACGATCCGTAAACATCGTAAAGGTTATCGTTCTACAAACAGACGTTATCTTTTTTTACAACCTTTGTAAACTCCAAAGCCTCGACTGACTCGCTCCACCTGCAGATTCAATTCAGTGAGAGAGATGTGAGCGTAATCTCCATTCCTACGTAGAGTACCCGAGCTGCTGACGTGGATGAAGAGCCTGCAGAAGGACCTCCACAACCCGCCGACCCAGATGGACATGTGTGTGACCACGGGGAGCCAGGAAGGACTCTGCAAGGTGCCGACTCCACCAGCTGCGGAGCTGCCCTTTACTGCCTCAAGCTGTTTGTGTAGCCAGGGTCAAATGTTAAAAACAAAAGGATCGTATGAAGACGTTATATTCTGTTAAAACATACTTTTTTTTTAAAATTGCTTATAAACATGATTTTGAAAGTGGTTTCAGATGTTTTTGTGTTTTAGGTGTTTGAGATGCTGGTGAACCCCGGAGACAACGTTCTGCTGGATGCACCCACGTATTCAGGCACACTGGCAGCAGTGAGAGCGCTTTCTTTTTACACACACACACACACACACACACACACACACACACACGTACAGTTACTCAACCTTCTGTGACCCTCTCACCTTCTTCGTTCCTCTGTAGCTCCAGCCGCTCGGTTGCAACTTGATCAACGTTCCCAGCGATCAGCACGGCATGATACCCGCAGCCCTGAAGGAGGTTCTGTCTCGGTGGGACCCCTCAGAGGTCCAAAAGCCCGGCAGCACCGCCCCCAAGGTCCTCTACACCATCCCCAACGGAGGAAACCCCACCGGGGCGTCCATGACCACTCAGAGGAAGCAGGAAGTGTACGAGGTTTGTCCCCCCCCCCCCCCCCTCTGCAACGTCACAAAACAAAGACTCATTCATCCCTAGATGCACACACTGCATATGATTTATGAATCATTTTTCTCCCAGTCTTATTTATGCTGACCCTGCTAATTAGAGCTTGTTATGAGGCTGGTTTCCACTAACGTCCTCCCGTCTGTTTAATAGCTGGCCAGGCAGTACGACATGCTCATCATCGAGGACGACCCCTACTACTTCCTGCAGTTTGACAAGGTACAAAGATCACTCACCTCGTTGACGATCCAAACTGATCCACTATTTTTTGATTGATATTGTTATTGTTTGGCAGCCGTGGGCTCCCACGTTTCTCTCCATGGACGTCGACGGGAGGATCATCAGGACAGACTCCTTCTCCAAGATCCTGTCTTCAGGGTGAGCGTGTGTGCGTGCGTGTGTGTCTATCGTTTTAATGTGCTCGTGTAATTCCCCACCGGTCACATCTAAAGACGCCCCTCTCCTCTGCCTCTGGTATACTTGTGGTCGGGGACTGTTTTTTCAGTTTTACACGTTGGCTCCAGTTGAGGTAAATCTTAACTTTGAGCCACATTATGCAGAACTGCACCAGCGTGTCTGTGTGTCTCTGACTGCTTCCCTGTGTGTCTGTGTGTTCCAGGCTGAGGATCGGTTTCGTAACCGGTCCCAAACCGCTGGTGGACCGGGTGGTGCTGCACATCCAGGCCTCGACAATGCACACGAGTACCTTCACGCAGGTGAATGAAACATTAATCCCACACCCCCACTGCTCCGTCAACATCTTGCATTACTGTGTTGAGTAACTTTGTTGTTTATTCCTTTACTTTTATTTATTTTAAACTCCGTTGTCTACATAGCATTGGATGGCTAACATCTTTGATGCTTTCTGTGTGTAATCCTCCATCAACTTGGCATCTAAAAACAAAACAAAAACACAACATAAGATTATTATTACATTACTTCATCGTGCAGCAGTGAGCACACATCAGGGCGGTGCAGTTTTGAAGTCTTTCCAGCTTCTGTTCCCGTTGCTCCGGCACGCTATGTTTGCATAAACTCACCAGCGAGAAGGTGTGTGTGTGTGTGTGTGTGTGTGTGTGTGTGTGTGTGTGTGTGTGGGCACGCTACGGCTGAAGCCAAACAAGACGTTGAGGTGCAGCAGCTACAGAGGAGTTTTAAATGAGGAAGACGAGGGAGATTAATTAGGATCTGCAAAAAGGTCTGCTGTGAGTCAATCCTCAATAACAAACATTTATATGCTCTATCAAGAAAGAAAGGTGTGTCGTGCTCCAACTGCACTGTGCTGATACAAAGGGTAATTTTACAGTCAAATAATGTGGCTTCTTCAGTCTTTGCCAGTCATTACATGACATAACCTGCGTGCTTCCAGCTCATGGTGTCTCAGTTGCTGCACAGCTGGGGCCAAGTGGGTTTCCTCCAACACATAGATGGGTACGTCGCATCCTTGCATGACTGGTTTGACTGGTGAAAGAAAAGCAATTAGGTCCGTTTGTTAACGCCCAGAGTACCAGTAACTCAAGTCATTCACTCAGTTTGTGTTTGCTCTCACAGGGTGATTGAGTTTTACAGGAAACAACGCGACGCCATGATCAGCTCTGCAGACAAGTGGCTCAAAGGTTTGTGAAGAAAGTAAAAAAAAAAAGCAACACATATTTGATGTAAACATGACTGTTGTTAGAGTTTGTGTGTTGTAAAGACGGACATCGGTACAGTTTTCTTGTAGCCGCCACCATTATATGAACTACACGTTAAGTCATTTCCACATTGACGTGTTGATTTATGTCACCACGACATTTATGAAAGTGTAAACTACCTAAATAATCCAGATGTAGTTACAGCGATGAGCTGACAACAAAGACCACAGAACTGAAATCCTGATATGAGTCAGACAGCACACACCCAGGCTTTTCTTCTTTTTCTCCTAATGTGTGTGTGTGTGTGTTAATAGATGTAGCAGAGTGGCACACCCCGTCGGCAGGTATGTTCCTGTGGATCAAACTGAAGGGCATAGGCGATACCCAACAGCTCATCATGCAGAAAGCTTTGGAGAAAGAGGTCAGCACACGTTCTGTTCCCATTGTGTTTCAGTCTAAACCCTCACGTTAATCTCTTCTTGTGGCTTGATACGGAACAAAACCCAATTAACTCTGCCCACTGAAGGTTAACACACACTGTACTATTAATATGCAGGTACCCAGAATGCACTTCTGTGTCTCGCATCAGGCTGGTTGTGTGTCTGAATAGAGTGTAGGATGGTGTATTTAAAGTGGCCATTGTGCGGACTGAGTAGGTTTAGCAACGGAGTGATTTCCTTCACACACACACACACACACACACACACA
>NW_022280041.1:3449567-3461363 GCF_004355925.1 Anarrhichthys ocellatus | reverse complement strand
ACACACACACACACACAATCTATAATGACTCTAATCTCTCACGATCACTTCAACAGGCTTTCAGAAGACTCTCGTCTCTCATCAAAGAGGCTTTGTGATCAAAGATCTACTTTTCCCTAGAAGATGCTGTATTTGTTTAACTTATTGTTAAAAGCTTCTATTTTCAAATATATTATTAAGCTTGAATATATTTTGATATTGTGTAACCTCTGATTATGTCTATATAGTCAAGAGGAACTGGATTTACTGTACTTACATAGATCATTGAAGGCCATTTGTATCAAGGATTGCGTTTTACAAAAGAAGAAAAATACAGTGAGTTGCACTACACAGTGAGGATGTCTTTGTGTTTTACATGTACAAAAAAAGTAAACTTTTTAAAAATCATATTGTCTTTTGAGTGTTTTTGTGACTGCTGCTCCACAGGAACTCTTAAAAAGATGTTAATTACAGTTACAAAAAATGAAATCTCCCACCCCATCAGTGATAGATTGTACAGCAACTTCTTTTGTTTAAGTGTGATGATGTTTTCTTCTTTTTCTCCTATTATCGCACAATTTTAGCGATCAAAGGTCGCTTTATTGTAATCTAGCGAGGCTCAACAGGCGTGTTTATGAAGGGTGTCATTTCAAAAAGGCGGTACAAAGGGATGATTGACAGTCCTGATCATGACGAACTCTTCCTGCACTCGACCGGACTAATTCATCTTTTAGCTGGATGCTTTTCTTCAAAACTCTAATAATACTTAACATCAAGAATAACTGTACTGAGAGACGGACACAAGGGTTATTCCTGGAGTTATGATTGAAGTAAACCTTCATCTTGGGGTGTTTGACCCTCTTTGTTTCATGATGACCTGAAGAAAAACAAACCTGCGTGTTTAGCAATCATGAACTGTAACAGTACCTGCTGACAACAATAGGGTCTGTGTGTTTCCTTTTCCTTTTGTACAGACTTTCTCCCCGGTGTGTTAATATGTGGCCCTTTGTGTAAAGCTGAAGCATTCATCCGTGAAGGAATAACCGGGTCAGAGGACTGGCTTAAAAAAAAAAAAAATCAGGATTTTGCAACACTTATTAACTGTGAAGAGAAGAAGAAGAAGATCTCATAAAATGGAAAGAACAGTGAAAGCAAATGATGAACAGCAGCACACAAACGTTCCCTCTATATTTCCATACATAGACGGAGCATTATTGACTGTTTGCCGAGGCCTTGGTACAGAGTGTCAATTTCAGACTTTAACTGTGGCTTCAAGGTCATTGAGCTATCAACTCTGGCACACTAACAAGTGGCGCGATAACCCCGACTCAGCCTTTATCTAGAGGTGCTTTAGTTCTGCCTTCATTTCTTCCAGGTATGGGTTTCGTTTCAAAGTGTTGTTTCTGTCATTATTTGAAAATTAAACGTACTTTTACCTTTTATGTGAGCAGCGTTTCAAGCCCCCTCGGTCTTTGTAGTGGTTCGATGGCACACTGGGAAGCGGCCCCAGATCCTCCAGGGGGGCCTCAAGGCCAGGCTGCACAAACACACTACAGGAATACAGATGGGTGACAAATTAAGCTATATAACAACCCGAAAGTGCCACAGTTAGCCCCAGTCTTTGGAATAGCCGTTTAGGATTTAGGCCCAAAATCTCTCGGAGATTTGGGCGACTTCAAAGCTGCACTTAGTAGTGGGACAGGGGTTGCTCATGATGACAAACCCACAGGACATTATCACCCACACAGATAATACCCTCAGGCCTTAGTTAAACAGTAAAAGTTACTAAACACAAAGTGAATATTGGACTTATAGTGGTCAGCTGGCCAGGAACATGACTCTAAATGAATGTTTTAATGTGCTTAACGTTTCAGCATTGTGTTTACGGCTTGTTCTGCTGCCTCCAAGTGGCCAAAAAGTAAACTAATGCAGCTTTAAACCTGTTTGAGAGGAAAACAAACTTTAGTAGTCGTCTATATGTAATTGGGAGCATTTCGATTGCCTCTAAACGGCTCTCAACATGTCACTGGCCAGCAGTTTGCTGCTATATTAATGTTCAGAATGTTAAATACAGCTCCTTTAACTATCTGTTCAGAGGGTAAACTACAAGTACTTCCTCTTGAAATGTACTCTACTGTAGTATTTACATGGATGTTGAACTATTTTTGAATAGTTTTGAGATTCTAATTAGCTGTCGTAATAGTATAATAGCCTGGCAATGCAACCCAAACAACTAGGCGATGTTGCCACCCCGGTCTGTTCTGAAGCGCAGCCGCGTTGCTGGTTACAGAGGTGGACTAGCGGTAGGGGGAGGATGGAGATGCGGAGTAACGGCTAACGACGGATCGACTCTGGTGTTCCCCACTAAACGTTAACGGCGACGGTCCATGACGTGAGTATGAAACCCGTTATAAATCCACCGGGATGTTGTGACATTTCACTGGTTCTAGTCGACGGTTGAGCCGCTAACGTCGACACTAAACCGGCCCGTTTGCTGGACCGTTGGTCTCGCGCTAAGGACGTTACTGCGTTTCTCGGGATAAATTCAGTGTGTTTTTTTTTAACGCTCTTTACCGATGATACCGCTTATTATATACACGATATCCGCGTTAATATTTATCTTTACGGGTAGCTAAACGTTAAAGAATGTTTAGTTGTGTCGCTAAATATTAAAAGGGCAACCTCTGTTCTTTAGGGTCCCGTGATATAAAATCCAGCACATAGCCGTGTCCCACGCCCTTGTTTTGTGATGTCTTTTTATTAAACGGCGCCGTTCGAGGCGACGGAATCTTTAAAGCAATCTCACATACGACTAATATGTACTATAAACTAATAAGTCGTTACAACAATTTACTTGCACCAAATAGCTATCGATGCCATCTTTCGTCTGTGCAACGAAACGAACCAGAAAGTAGACGGAGCCCACACACAGCTCCGTTATGTTGCATTGTGAACACGTATTATCTAGACTAAAACTTGATTTTTATATATATATATTATATTAATGTTTGCCAACTATGCATGATCTGTTTGTTAGGCAAATATAAAAGGACATTTGCCAGTTTTTTTTGTGCCGACTAAGACGTGGGTGACTATGCTTCAAATGTAAGCTGTTTTTAATGAGGTAGTCTAATACCTGACAGCTTTAAAGGGAAGGGGTGGGAATTATTGCAATAACTGTGTGCAAAAGAACAGTTTTTAGGGTATTTATGCTTGATAATTAACTTAAATCAGTCATCAATACAATAACTTTAGAAGGAAAACATGCAAGGACTCATTGCTTCTGTTTTTATATCATTGCAAATTAAATATATATGGATTTGGACCTTTTGGTTACACAAAACAACTAAATTGGAGACTTTTTCTCCCTTATAGGCTAAATGGGTATTAATGATGATTAGGTGCAATCCTATATTTACGACTAGTTATAAAAAACAGACTCCTTATCGGTGGCTTATCCAGCTGCACTTATCATCAAGTGAACGGGTTGTTTTTATCCTGCACCATGATTAATACCACTCTCTTGTTTTCTAGAGAGATGTTTCGAGCCACAGAGCTGAATACCAAACTGCCTTCTACCACCAAGAGATAGCCAGTTAACTGGATGGAGACCCAGGAGGAATGACACACCGACAGTCGGAGAAAATGCACCGGACCGGTGGATACGTTCTTCTGGTCCTGGCGTCCCTCGTGGCCTCTCGCACCACTGGGGCCCTACTATTGGGGGACGGGGACGGAAACAACACTGAGAACATCAACGGGACAGACGCGGGATTTGTCCCGGTTGTGTTCAGTAAAGTCAACCAGATAATTGCCCGCGAGGGGAGCTGCGCCGTGATTGATTGCAACGTCACCGGAGAGCCGCTCCCCAGTGTTCAGTGGTTCAACTCCCATGGAGTGCGTCTGGACACGGAGATAAATGGTGAGACGGAAGACAGGTTTATTATTTACTGTGAGGGTTAACAATTAGACATTTATGTGCTATCAGAACAAGTTAGTTAGTAGTCAGAACACGCTGACATGCACACTACGGTTGGTTTCCCTCAGGGAATAGTGTCTCAGAGGTGGTAAGGAAAACAGATCGTCTGGTCTATGAATGTATATCATGTTACATCTCACCCACACCACATGTTTGATGTCAGTGGGATTACTGGCAGACCTAATGTATAAAATAGGAAGATAATGTGAGAAGGATGCTCACATAAATGTGGGAAATATGGTTGCGTCACTGGAAAATAGGGCGGTGGTGCATCTCAATGCTTTGATGCACAGGAAGAGACGAGCCGACATGGAAAATAAGACTTGCAGGTGTTTCAGTGCACCTCGTATGTCTCTTTTTAGGACAAAAGAAGACATGTTAACATGGTGAAGTCAGGAAATCAACTCCTGGTCGAGTGTCTTCACAGTTATTGTGCTGGGTCATGAATGCAGCTATCAGAGCTTATACAGTCATGTCAGGTCCTTAGAAACCATCTTCTTCTGCAGGGGAAAGAGATATTATATTGTGTATTCAAGGGATCATGATAATGACAAAAGGGAAGAGAGATACGAAAAGACAGGAACTGAAGATCTTGTGTACGTACGGTGATGATTTTAGTCCTGGTTCCAGCCTGATGTACGCCGATTTTTCTTAAAATCTTTAGTCCTCATGTTCGTTTTGAGTATTCGTGATTGACCTTAAGAGAAGCAGCGCAGAGTGAAGAGTGCTTCTGGTGCTTCTCCTGAGCCGGCCTGTTAAAACCTGCGTTGTTGTTATGACCCACAAACCCAGAGCAGCGTCTGGACCACCACGGGGCCTCTCACAGGAATATAATCAGTGAAGGGGAGACTTTCACCCACAGCAGTCAACGGTACTCACCAAGCCTGCCCTCGCTTGTTTCCTCTGCAGATGTCTGTCTACAAACTAGCTCGTAGTATTGGGCAGCACATCAGTCACGTCGCATGATCCGGTGGCAGAGGTAAAATTAGAAAATCTCGCTCACAGGAAAAGGCGGACGGGCGTGACGGTTGTTGTTGTCGGCCGGGCTGCGTTTCCTGACCGTCCATGTGGGGAATTGATCGAGCAGCGTAGAAGGCGGTAGAAAAATGTTACGGCCTCTATCAGACTACAGATTTACAGACGCCTTCTGTGAAATCTGTCCATCTTTACTCATTACAGCCAGCAGCCCCGTTAGCTTAGCATAAAGACTGAACAAGGGGAAACACCTGGCATGGCTTTGTTTGAAGGTACCAAAATGTGCATACCGGGCCCTCTGAAGTTTGTTTATTCCGTTACTACTATTTACAGTTTTCCCCGTTTCTAGCCTCTGTGCTAAGCTAAACTAAGCTAACCATCCCATGTGCCGCCCTCAGCTTTATCTTTTAACAGACAGACATGAGAACGGCCTCAATCTCCTTATCTAACTAACTCCCCACCAGAAAGTAAATAAGCCCATACCCCAACATGTCGGACCATTCATTTGAATCACCTAATCGGTCGATCAGTCAAAATCACTACCTCATCACTTTGATAAGAGCTGATAACCAAGGCAATTACTGGAATACTCACCAAACACACCGCAGCCAGTCTGCACACACACACACACGTAAACTGTACACACACTGGTACTGGAACCATCGACAATATAAACGTATGCATTTGATCTAGACAACTCTAACCACAGGTGTCGACTGACTGGCGTTGCTGATGACTAAGTCACTGCAAGATGTTTGTTGGTTTTTCATCGGTTAATAAATACGTGCGACCAAAACAACGTGTTCTCTTGAGCTTTCGGACTCCATAAAGTTATAACAGCGCAGAAGTCCAACGTAAGCACATCCGAGTAAGCAAGTTCCTCATAAAGCGCACGATCAGCTGCAGAACCACAGCAGAGGAGAGTTTACTGCTGAATCACAGGGGAACAGATGCATTCAGAGGATTTATACTGTGAGTGAGTTAGTATTTAGTGGGTTATGTAGCAGCTGTGAATAAAAATGATTTTAAAAGCAGGTCAGCAGTTCTTTTTTTACCGCATGGTACCACAAGTAATGGATTTGTTTTAGTTCCTTTAATCTTACTCAGGGTTCTCCGTGCTCATGGCCTTCCTCCGTCTCTCTCTGTAGGGGAGAAGTGGGAGCTGCTGGACACCGGCGTCCTCAACATCACCGGCATCGAGTTCGCGGACCGCGGGAAGTACACCTGCATGGCGTCCAACGTGCACGGCAGCTCCAACTGCACGGTGACCCTGCGCGTGGTCATCACCAAAGGCGACATGGGCGTGTACTACATGGTGGTCTGCCTGGTCACCTTCACCATCATCATGGCGCTGAACATCACGCGCCTCTGCATGATGAGCAGCCACCTGAAGAAGACGGAGAAAGCCATCAACGAGTTCTTCCGCACCGAGGGCGCCGAGAAGCTGCAGAAGGCCTTCGAGATCGCCAAGCGCATCCCCATCATCACCTCGGCCAAGACGCTGGAGCTGGCCAAGGTGACGCAGTTCAAGACCATGGAGTTTGCGCGGTACATCGAGGAGCTGGCGCGCAGCATCCCGCTGCCGCCGCTCATCATGAACTGCCGCACCTTCATGGACGAGATCCTGGAGGTGGTGGGGGTGGAGGAGATGAGGCACACCTTCGTGAGGCAGGCGCCCGAGGGGTTCCGCGACACGGTGAGCCGGGCCATCGGGGGGAGGGACGTCTTCACCCTCCTGCAGGAGAGGGAGCTAGAGCAGGGGAGGGAGAGGGAACGCAGCGAGTCCCCCGCCGCCGACTCAGACAACTCCTCGGTCCAGGAGCAGCCGCAGCACATCGCCATCCAGGTGTCGGTGCACCCGCAGCTCGCCATCACCAACTACTGCAGCATCGAGGCCCCGGCTCCGCCCTCCTCGCCTCCTCCTCCTCCTTGCTCGCCTCCTCCTCCGCCCTCCTCCCCCCCGCCACCGCTCGACCACGAGGAGCAGCAGCTCGAGGAGGCGGCAGCGGAGGAGGAGGAGCCGGACGTCGAGCAGCCTGCGCCCGAACCGACAGAAGCAAATAATCCCCCCCCTCCCTGCCAGGTGTTTTATGAGAGCCACGTGTGACGAGACCACCCGACCCCGGAGGAGCCACGAGTTTATCCTGCTATGCAGTTCCACTTGAAGACAACAACAAAAAAGGTCAACAAAACATTTTTAATTTCACATTTTGGAGAGAAACAATCACATTTTTATTCATCTTTTTCCGAAGCGGAACAAAAACCTTTTCAGGCTGCTCAGAATAAATCATAAGATGTTCAGAGCCTCGAGCAGCTCGTTCACTCTAGACCATCGTGCTTGAATGTACTCGAGAGGTAATCAATAATATTATAACGTAATAAGCAGCAGTTTGTAAAGGGACATTTCATAGCTCAGACTATTATTTAAAGAACGAGGGTACTCGACTCAAACGGGGGAAATGATTCTTCAGCTTTCAGTTTCTTAAAGTTCTCGGGTTTTTATGATTATGACACCAGAAATCTGCCTCAAGCTGCTCTTCATGAAAGCTTCCTTCATCCGCTCAAAGAATTCACTTCCAGCTACTGTTACAGCTGATCCTCTGTTATTGTGCAACATCCTGCTCACAGAGAGGTGCATGCTGGACTGGAAAAAACTAAAAGTTTGGTCACCATTTCATGATTGTACAGCCTACTGTATCTCTACAACAAGTAAGTAAGCCAGGTAAATCTATGTGTGTACAGTATATCTCCTGATTGGGTCAAACACACCTCTGGGTAGAGTTGTCTGTTTCCTTTGAGTATTATTATTATTATTACCCATTGTGGTGTGATTTAGTTCTCAGCTAGCTTAAGCAGTTTAAAAAAACAAACAGATCATTTGTCTTGTAGTAGCTTTCTTTTTCTCCGCCATGTGCAGTTTTAGGTATTTGTTTGTCTTGCTTCTGCAGAGGCTTCACAGTACAGTTGCATTTGTGCTGCATGTGTAGGTGGACAGACAGCGGGACTAAAGGACTCTCTCTTTCTTTGCTTGGCTAACGGTCCAGTCTGGTGGAGGAGGAGATAAACTGGATGCTGTTCTGCTTCTTCTGGTCCACTTGAGATGGCTTCTTTTTTTTTTTGTAGTGGAATAAAATGCTGTGCTGTGTTTAAAAAAAACATTGTTTCCACCGTTTGAGTCAGTTGTGTTTCATCCATCAGTCTCACACATTTAAAACCTGGTCAGAAACGTCATTATTTGTTTTTTAGTATCACCCAGACATAAACACAAGTACATCTACTATTACCTCATGTCTCATCCTTCTGTACAAGTTTATTTAATTGTGGAATTTAACTACTTTTTCCTTGTTAAACTTGTACTCTGATAGACGCTTAAAAACATTTAAACTGTTTAATTGGAATGAGTCTGAGCAACTGCACTAAATACATTTGTATACAAGAGAAATCTCTAAATCTTAAAGGCAAAGATACTGCACGAGGTGAAAAGCAGCTGCTTTAAAACACTTTCAGCCTTTAAAAAAACGCAAATAACTAAAATTTTAACTCAGACATGATAAACACATCTCTTGAGTATATAATTATTCCCGAGGTACTACGTCCATAACACCACTAATACACATTAGTAAAAAAAAAAAAAAGCCAAAATGTTAACAAATAGAGGCTTAAAAGAATGGTGCTAACGCTGTAGGCTACAGCTAACGTGGCTTACATTGTCTCTTCTCATGCGACACTAAGGTGACAGAGGAAAGGGTTAAAATGGACTGAAATGTCTCCTCTGAAAAGTGTCCTAAAGATGTACAATCTTACTTTGGACATGCGGGTAAAACGTCTCCTTAAAAGACAACAGCAGCTGTGATACAAAGTGACCGTGACACTACACAACATGCAGCCTGTTGTTGAAAGAAATAATATTAGATCAACAAAGATTCCTTCCAAAGTCTTTAACTCCGCCAACGAACACTTTCTCTGAAGGCAGAAGCAGCGGAGGCTTACTAAAGCCAATAAATCCAGTCTCAGGTTCAGACGGTCGTGAATGATATATGTTCTGTAACGGGACACGAGGAGAAGACGACGAGCAGCAGTCAGACTCTTAGGAGTTTTAGTTTTACAAAGGCTGGTCTGTGTTTGGGAAGTGGCGGACCCCGTCACCTCTCCTGACTCACTCCCACCCCTGGGTGCCAACAGTAAAGCCGCTGTTAACGCTCATGAAGACAACTATTGTGTTTATGAGAACAGAAGGTGGACAAAACTATAGAAACACCTTACAGCAGACTACAGTGAAGCTCATAGTGCGGGACTATTCTTCCTTAACGTGTGAAGTATTTCTCTTAGGAACAGGATTATAAACTGCAAACAAACAGGAACGAGTAAAGAAGATAAAGGTTTTGTTGATTTGAAGGAACGGTAGACCTTTGGTGCAGGATGATATCTGCGTTAAAGATGCACTTCAGTGGTAAACTAATGCGTTTACATAAAGTTGTGGGACTTGAGAAATGCAGATTAGAGAATAAATCTAATTCAAAGCAGGAGAAATAGTTCCCTTGACTTTTATTCTCTAAAAAAAAATGTTAAAAACCTTAAAAAATACTGAACCCTACAAGCCTACTACTTTCAAACTCCATGCTCCCACTTTTAACAGAGGGAATGATGGGTAAACTGGTCTTCATGTATAAAATTGGTCAACTGTTCCTTTAAAGATGAACTTTTTCCGGAAGTGGCCATTTTATAGTCTATAAAACATCAATATTTTTCCTATAAAATGTATGGGACCGAAAAATCTAAACCCGTTACTAATTATTTTTGATCAAGCATTTCCTTATATTATAGTTTTATTAATATTTTTTTAAAGCAGAGTTTATGCAAGACTCCACTAAAGGTCCACACACTCACTTGTTTTCTGGAGCTTTTGAGCGTATCACACGGTCTTCCTCAGCAGATGAAGTTTAGTCAATTATGGAGCGTTCAAGACTTCTTGTAATACCCAAGGAAAAACAAACAGTTAAGGTACAGTGTGTATTTAGAGGAATCTATTGGCAGAGATGGAATAGTAACAAGTGTGGTTTCTGTAGTGTGTAATCACCTGAAAAAATAATCGTGTTTTTGTTACCTGAGAATGAGTCCGCCATGTTTCTACGGTAGCCTAGAATGGACACCCTCCGACAGGCTCGGCCCACAGAAGTCTCAGTTAGTTGCAATCTGCAACCTCACCACTAGATGTCACCAGATCTCCCCTCCCCCCACCCCCCACACACTGCACCTTTAAGCACCAAGACCACCACCCTCTGCCACGTTTTGTTCCTTTTAATTTAAACCAAAAATTGAATCTTTACATATTTGTTTTAAATGTACAATCAAACAATCAATGTAATCATACATAAAATTCTTCATAATAATGCACAACTCTATCGACACTACCCATAAATTAAAGAAAGAAAAAGAGAAAACATCGAGATCAGTATGAAATACAATGTTAGGCAACGCCACTGGTTCACAAATGTTCTGCTGCCTGTAGAAACATGACGGAAACAAGTACACAGGATGAACCCGACCTTCCTCACACACACACACACACACACACTCTCTCTCTCTCTCTCTCTCTCTCTCACACACAGACACACACTGCTGCCACTTCACAGGTAAAGTGCTACCGTTTGTCCCCGCTTCATCATCTCTCCATCACTTCAATTCCCTTCATCGTTGGCACTAAAAAACAACCGCGACACGTTACGTGTTCTGAGGACAAAGTGGGAGTAGCAGGCGTTTCTTTTTCAGTTTTTGGGGGTTCAAATACAGGTGTGAAAACTTTTGCCAGGCACTCGGCAGACGTAGCGAGACTGAAAGCAGCGTGCAGATGTAGCTGGATGTTTGTTTCACATCAGTGGTGGTGAGATGATTGACAGGATATGAAATCAAACATGTTGCTCTACACAAAAGCTCAAAAGATGATTCCTGACCTCGGAAACAGCAGTTGACCAAAACACTTCTAATTAAGGTCCACTGGTGTGTGGCTCTTCAAATCGGACTTGAGTAATTGACCAATAAATCTAATACTAACACTCGATGTGTTTTTGTTTGAACATTTAGTTGGTTATATTGGTTTTGATTTCCCGTATCTTGTCATTTTAAAGCAAAGTGTTATTAATGTCTCCGTTTAAAATCATCCGGCTCACACTGTGGCTCAAATCAAACACTATCAACTGTTGGGAAATGCCATTTAATCAACGTGCGGTAAGATACAATATCTCTTTACATTTTGTTTTTCAGTGAGTGGAAAACCATGTTTCTGATAGCGGGAGTGTTTCCTCTGATAAAGTAAAGGGGGAATAGAATATATGACAAACACTAATTCTTGCTTGAAAATAAAAGACGTTATTATTACCCGAAGACGTGGACAGATTTCAGAGGAAGAAAAGTCACCACCACCAGTCACTTAAATCAGTGCAGATTTCCAGTTTTGTTTTCCTTCAAGCCATAAAAGCTTCATTGATTACAGAAAGATCAAAGGTCTAAAAGATAGCAAGAGTCAGACTTTGAGGAGAAAAACGAAAGTTGATATATTTAGTTTCCTGTAACAGAGAACACAGAAGAACTCAACGGACACTTTCTTTTTTTTTTTGTTTGTTTCCTTTAGGTACACACTCGACCTGCCTTCACACTGAATGACTCAACAACAATGACGCACACACACACACAGCTGAAGCTGGCTCAGAAAGGAAATCGCATGCTCACAAGGGTCTTCATTTTTCCATTTCTTTTCCTTCTGACAGGGAACAGTTTTGTTGTTGAAATACATTACCCATCGATTTCTGACCCCCAACACACACACACCACACACACACACACACACACACACACACACACACACC
>NW_022280041.1:3435148-3449467 GCF_004355925.1 Anarrhichthys ocellatus | reverse complement strand
CACACACACACACACACACACACACACACACACACCCCCCCCCCCTTGGTAAAGCCTTCCCATATACACCAACGTGCGTCGGGAGAAGCCAGCGATCATGGCTTTCTGCCACATTTTGTAGGGACGAGGTGAGGAGCAGGTGCACGTCCTCTCACTTCCAATGGTAACCTGGCTGGAATGTAGTGGCGCTAGGTGACACACACACACACACACAAATAAACGCGTTCTCTCTCACACACACACACACACACACATCTAAATCACAGGTAAACAATGTATTTCTCTGGAGGACGGACGGGTCTGGGGAAGAGGAAAGTGAGTTTACTTGAACAGACGCCTGGAGGTTTCAAGGTCCCTCATCGCGTCCCTCATCGGCGGTTCATTCTGACCTTTGACCCCTGCCAGGCGACGTCTACCACGACCTCAGCGGAGACAAGGGTGAGGCACATGAAGAGTGCAAATGGGTGTCTCTTTACAGGTTATGTGTATGTGAAAAGAGCGCATGCATGTCTGAGGTGTCTGCAAGTGCAAAAGTGTGTTTTTTGTGTGATTTTGTACGTGTGTGTTGTGTGTAAAAAGTGCATTCCTCATGTGTTTGCCGTCAACCCGTGAACTCCGTGTGTCCTCAGCAGCCAGAATCACAATAATAAAAGTCTCATATTAGGTCTGTTATCGCGTACGGCCGGTAAGTCTCTGGGGGCCTCAGTCAGTCCGCATTGTCCAGGGTCTACCGAGCTGAAAACTAAAAAGACAAAACGGGGTCCGAATGTCAGAGATTGGAGCCGTCCAGGAGGTGCACCTCCTCCTCGCTGTCGTCCCCTCCTCCCCCCCGGCTGTCCTGGAAGGAGCGGATCAGTTGAACATGATGGACTCGGGATCTAGGTTTGCCATTTGAGCCATGTGACGGAGGATATCTTTTTTTGTGATAATACCAAGAAGCCGCCTGCAGAGGGAGACAAAGGAGGGAGGGAGGAACGAGAGAAAGGAGGAGGGTTAGAGGAGTGAGGAGGTGCCGGTGCTTTGGAGTGAAGGAGAGAAAACATCATGCTTTTGTTGGCAAGTTTTGGTCAAATGGCGAGATTTTTATTGGAATCATAAAATACATTTCTGGACATTGATCGATCGGAAAGCCAACAAAAACACGAGTCTCTGAGGAAACAAAAGTGAGCAGCAGGAGAGGAGGGAGTGAGTAACCAGAAGGAAAAAAGGAGTGAAAGCAGGTCTGAAACAGCACCAAACTACCAGAGGGATGGGTGCCGTTTCACACGCTGCCACAACCGTTCTATGTTATCGGTCCAAAAAGGCTGACAGGAAGGAAAACCTGGATCCTACAAGGAGACAGGAAGTAGTGAACAGGACGTGGAGAAGAGTTAGAACCTCTGAGAAGGAGAAGAGGAGACGACCTCGTCACAGGAGTCAGAAACCTTTGAAGAGGATGGATGTGGAGACGGATATTTCATCTTTAAGGATGTACCACTTTTAATTATATTAGAACTTATCAAATCTGCTACTTTTGTGTTTCTTATGTAACGAGATTTCTGACTCAGGTGACGGAGCCGCCTCCTTCTTCTTCTCCCTCTCCTATAAAGCACATTTACCTGATCGACCCCGCTAACAAAGACCGGGTCTGTATCAGTTACACGTCTCTAAATACTCAACGTTCATCCTGCTGATTCAAGAGCACATCGCAGGCTGCGTAAATGTAAAATGGCTTTGACTTCACCAGCTGTTTAAACAGGATTCTTGTGCTCTTGAACGCAGCTGGAAACGTAGTCTGAGGTCAAGTGAAGAGAAGCGTCTGAAGCTGCTACAGAGCCAGAGGAGAGCAGAGCTGGGTCCAACAAAAAGCTCAGGAGGCTTTGTTTTAATACTGTCATATGTTCATGTGTTGTTCACTAGGCTTTCAGCTTCATTTGAACCCTAAAAACAAGAGAATAAAGTGCAAACAAAGTGAGAAAAGAACCCTTTGAACCCAGGTCTGAGGGAGAGGAGTTGAGATGACCTGTAAGGGGGATTAGAACTACAGCTGCTAGAGCAACAGGAGAAATCAAAAACACACCGGAGAGACGACACACAGATCAGACCCGGGGTGAGATGCTGAGATCTACGACTGTCTCACTTATTTTTAACAAACAGAGAAATAAACAAGAGCAGTCGTAAAGCGCTCAGGATGCCGGGTGCAGATCAGAGTGTGACGGGTCAGCCAGCAGAGTCCAGAGCGGTTTTTATTGTCAAATCCTGGAGAGTGAGCTGTGTTTCAGAATAAATAAGGTAAATCTACTCAAACACCATCTTAGTTTCTTGTTTTTGTAGCTAATTTATGTTTATTTTTTTATGTATTTTAATCCTTTTCACTAATTTGCAATATCTTTTTTATGGGCTTAATTGGCTCGCAAACCTTTGTGTCTGTTGTGTCCCTCGCCTGCAGAGAGCATCAACGTTTCTTATTAGAAGATAAATCTGTTCACTCTCTCTTGAGGAGGACAGGACACGGCTGGTTAAGAGGAAACATTGGCAGGTTAGAGCACGGGATTAGTAATTGCTTCATTAAGGTTATCACTAGCCAGCTCACTACCAGCATTAGTCAACAGGACGTCACTGCACCACAGCGCTCACTACCACTACAGGATGAGAAAAACACGGGAATGAATCGTGTCACTAGAGGTCTGCTCCCTCTCCCTCCCTCCTAGAAACAAAACACCACCCTCTAAAGATAGTAAGACAACGGTGGTCCGCTGGCTACTCGCCAAGTGGGTGTAAAGGCGACGAGTCAGATGCCGTCAATCTGTGGAGAACCAGGGCGAAACGGAGCGGCCGAGAGGGGAGGGCGTTTAAAAACAAAAACAAAAGAAGAAGAAGAAAAAGCAGTCAATAACGAAGGTAGAAAATTGAGGATGAATTCTCAAAATGACATGATCGACTACTGTTGTGAGAGGAAGATGGGGAAACACACAACTGCAGACATGCAAACATCTACTGTTGAGTCTACAGAGGATACATCACAATGACACCACATCTAATGAGAAAAACGAGACGTAGCTCGGTGGACATCTTATTAAAAGGTGCTAGCATGACGCAGCTCACACAACACTAAGCAGCAGAAGCTACAGATGCACTTTAATGGGGATGAGTTGCAAAGCTGCTCTACTCTGCTGAGCCCGTTTCAGACATGGAAGCAGGAACAATGCTAGTAGAGAGCGCTGTCACAACGTTAACGTCAAAGTGTTGAATTGCCGTAACGAGGCACACGTCTGAAAGGGGCTCTGGAGTGATGTGGGTGACAGTTCCCAGAGAGGTCCGACATTGCAGGACCCAGAAAAACACAAGGAAGCACTTCTACATAGGATGACTGGTGAAGACTGCTGCTGGCGATGAAGATGGAGGCCAGAGAGCGTCCATCTACAGATGTTTCTCTACGATGAGCAACTGCATTAGAGGTGAATCCACACCAAACCAACCCATGAACAACAGAGAGCAAACAGCAGGTGAAAGAAGAAAAGGAGGACGGCTAAATGTGTAGCCGGGAACTGTCAACAGTTTCATGCAGCCCTCTTAAGAGGCGGAGCCTACGAGACAGGTGCGAAAGTGTGGGAGGGGTCACATGTGTAAAGGGGTGGGGCTAGTCACCAGGGGCTCCTTGTGCTGCTTGAGCTCCTCCAGATGCTCTAATATATTCTTCTTTGTGATGATGCCCAAAACAATCCTGTAACACACACTCGTTACTCGGTAAACTGCCCAAATAAAAAACAACAAATAAAGGAAAACAACAAACAGAAGAGAGACAGGGAGAGAACAGACAGCAGCAGCACACAAACATACATAACAGGTTGCAACTTAACGTAAATTAAATAGAACTCAAAATTAAAAAATGTAACTCAACTGACACAAAAACAACAAAACTTAGTGTTATAAATGAACTTTGCATGTATAGTGATGGATAGTTTATGACTCATCTATTAAACTAATACGTCTTTAATCTGAAGGTATTATTTTGCAGATTTTCTGGAAAAATTGCACGAAATTTGGATTTACTTAAATGTTAAAAAAATGAGTCTAATGATATTTTTCTTAATGTCAATAAATCACATTACACTAGTAAGTGTCGTCTGTCAATCAAAAACATATATAACTTTTTCTTGGTTTTGGTTGTATAATCAGATTTATTGACAGAAAGTAAAAATATAGAATAACGCACGCTTTATCCTTTAAAATGTTTAAAAAAATAGTTTAACATAAGGACGTAAATGAAAACAAACTGATTGCCACAGCAAACTGAGAGAAGTGATCTGTAAATAAAGAAGAATTGAACACAATCCGTCTTGTAACTCCTACATCTCATCAGCAGGCGCCTTTATCACTTCTCAGAATGAGAGCACACATCGACAGACGTTATTGACTATTGACTTATTCCCCAACGTGACACCTGTTATGTAGTTAGTCTTGGCAGCTCAGTTATTGCTCGGTGTGGGGGGGGGTAAGGGAGGTGCAGCACAGCGGTTAGGCCAGGCCATGCAGATTACAGGGGAAACCCAGGGGTTTTTAGAGCCCATGCAACACCGGTCAGTGTGTACATGTCTGTGCAAAGTCTGTCGAACTCAGACGGGTAAGTCAATCATAACAGCACCGGAAGAAAAAAGGACGCGAGAAGGATTTACCTTCCGTTCTTACAGCACATCCTTCCTCTTTGGACGATTTTAACTTCCTACTTACCCGTTGTGAGTGACCAGACACTGGCGCAGCCCCATCTTTCTGAAGATGTCCACCACGATCTCCATGGGGGTGTGGTCGGTGACCGTGAAGGGACTCATGTCCAGGATGGAGCGCAGCTTGAGGGGCCGGGGGCTGTCGGCCGGCAGGGTGGGCGCGTGCTGGGTGAAGTACACCCTGGAGTTCAACATGATGCCCTCCTGCTTGCGACGAGCATTTTCTGTCGATGAGAAAAGACATCACGATCAAAAGGCTGTCCCTTACCGAGTACCGTTCCTGTGCGGAGAAAGAAGTTCAGTTACCGATAGCGATATTGATGTCCCTGCGCAGAGCGAAGCCCACCAGCCTCTGGGACTCCTTGGACACGATCACAGGGAAACCATTATAACTGGTTTCATTGATGGTGCTCTGCAGCTCCTCCACCGTCAGGTCGTCCTGCGTCAGCACCGCTAACGGCGGGTCGCTGCGTCGAGGCCTCATCACCTCCCTGGCCAGCGTGATGTGCGTGAATTCCTCCTTGGCGTCCAGGAACGGGTACCCGTTCAGACGGATGTGGGCCTCGTAGATCCCCTCGCGGCCAAATGCATCGCCCACCCATTTGCTGGTCATGACGGCGGCCATGAGGGGGACGATGTACTCCAACCCGCCGGTCAGCTCGAAGACGATGACGACCAGGGAGACGGTCATACGGGTCACACCGCCTGAAGAGAGTAAGACCATGAACATGAACACACCTCGACACAAAAAGGAGTCTAAAGAAGAAATTTCACCCTTGTATACACCATCACTTTGTAATCCGCTGACTCACCCAGACATGCCGCGGCCCCCACCATGGCGTAGAGCCCCGGAGTGACGCAGTCGGCTCCCACCTCGCACCACTCTTTGAACATGAACCAGTCGTGGTGATAGTAGGCCAGCTGCTCCACGGCGATGCCGACGATTCGCCCTGCGATCGCCCCGATGGCCATGCTGGGGATGAACAAACCCGACGGTACCTACGGACGAGAAACAGGAAGTGGCATTAGTGTTGATAAAGACATCTGCGGCCCCCCTGTTAGGAAAAAAAACATCCAGGCATCACCTTGAGTCCAAAGGTGAATATGGTCATGATGATTTTAAAGATGAGCGCCAGGCACAGCTGCCAAATGGCGGCGTAGACGCCGGGCCCTGACGGCCGGTTGGGGTTGTCGGTGAAGGCCTTGCTGCCGTTCATCTGGCTGCGGTACTGGCAGAGCTGCGAGGACTCCAGCGGGCCGCAGTCGGTGAACAGCTCCTTTATCAGCTCGCTGGTGTTCTGACGGGTGTACGGGTTCGGGAAAGCAACTATGGCCGTGATGGCCGCCACCAAGATCACCTCCAACACCGGGTACTTGCCTAAAGACACGGACAATGCAACATGTTATAATGTGTGAGGCTGTTAACATGCTGTGCCTTTAACCTGGACCTCCAATCAAATACTTCTGCGAGTGCAAACAGCTGATCTTTCTGACAGCTTCATCATTTCCAATGACTTCCACCTCCAGACCTGAGCTGGCTGACATATCCCCAGTCTGAAATACTTGCCGAAGCGCGTCGACTTGCGCCGCCGGCACCAAGCGATGTTGGCTCGGATGAAGAAGGCGCCCCAGAGGCCTCCGAACACTCCCAGGAGGATGAAAGGGATGAGCTCAAACAGGTACCACGGCGTGTGGTACTCCACGTAGAACAGCACCAGGCGGCTGTTCCCAAACGGGTTGATGGAGCGCAGGACGAAGGCCGCCACCAGGGCGGCGAAGAAGGAGCGCCACAGCGTCTTGAGGGGGAAGTAGTAGCTCACCTGGACGAGAGAGAGAGAGAGAGAGAGAGAGGAGATGATCACTTTAAATCGTCATCCTGCCATTTAGAGTGAGCATTATGTTGTGATTTTGGAGCATGGAGAGAAGCTTGAGTCATTTCTGATCAGTTCAACAGTCGACGTGAAGCGTACCTCCTCCAAGCTGAAGAGCACTCCTCCAATCGGGGCTCCAAAAGCAACGGACACCCCGGCCGCCGACGCAGCCGAGAGAACCTGAGAGAACAAAACAAACGCACCTCAGCTGATGTGATGGGGTTTAAAACACACACATATCTTAATAATGAATACATCAGACAATTTAACGTTGCAGCTAAAAACATCGACTTCAATTTCCTTCTCTCCCACCTCTCGTTTCTTGGCCTCGTTCTTGCTGTACTTGGGGAACAGGTAGGAGAAGATGTTCCCACAGCAGCAGGCCACGTGGACCAGGGGGCCCTCCTTCCCCAGGCTGAGGCCGGACGCCACGGCCAGAACCAGAGTGATGGTCTTGATCAACAGGGTCCACTTGCCCAGGTAGCCCCGGATGATAAACCCACTCAGGATGGTTTTGATCTGCGGAGAGAGGAAGAGGTAAAGATTCAAATTGAAGTCTAGCTACAACGGTAGGTTTGATTTTCCACTCACAAACCTGTCACATCTCCCTGCTGCCCACTGAGTGAACAATTTTAAGCCACTTGACGACATTAAAGGGAAACCCCATACGAATGAAGACACGCCTCGAGGACCCCAGAGAGTGCACGTAACTAATTAGACCGCTTTCACGGAGTCAGCTGCAGAGATTTATAGGCTTTCTATTTCATGTGCTACTTTGCGTTTCTGACACCCAGAGCGAATTGATTGGAACATGAGAAAATGAGAAAACCCGAGAGACGAAACAGAACATCTATAATGTGCACGAGCTCGTTCCCTCACTCTGAAACAGTTGCTTGAAAGCCGACTCTCTTGGATGTTGGAGTTTCCCACAAGAGGTGTAAATAAGGTCCCTGCATGCAGCTGCAAGCGACTTTCAAGTGTACCTGAAAAGGGTTTTTCCTCACC
This sequence comes from Anarrhichthys ocellatus, assembly GCF_004355925.1. NCBI lineage: Eukaryota > Metazoa > Chordata > Actinopteri > Perciformes > Anarhichadidae > Anarrhichthys > Anarrhichthys ocellatus. The sequence continues at coordinate 3,441,888 of NW_022280041.1, read as the reverse complement.
TCAGGGATCCCCGAGCCGCAGGCGTAGGGAGCGAACACCTTGACCAGACAGACAGCCAGGAAGGCGAAGGACAGAGCCCAGTAGGTGTACATGAAGTAGTTCATGATGTACGAGCCGGGGCCCTGCAGAGAGGAGAGGAAGTAGAGGAGTCAACTCCTTGGATCTCATGTAATGTACATTTTACTGTAAACACGTAAACATGGAGGATGTTTTGAGGCTGCGTTAGCGGCGATGATGTCCCTAACGTGTGCCTGTGTTAGTCTACCTCGGCCTGCCCCAGTATTAGCTCAGCCCAGCTCTTCCACTGGGGGCACTTGTCCCGCTCAGCGAAGGTGGTCTCATTGGACGTCCAGCAGCACTGCTCGTGGTTGAACCACATGGCGCTCAGGCACACGCCCTCCTTCAGGTCGTTCAACCAATCGGCAGCAATGTCAATCAGGCCAGCCAAAGCACCTGGCGACGAGGGAACCAGGGAGGAAAGGAGAGGTGAGGAGTTAAAGGCAGGGAGGAAAGGAGGGGTGAGGAGGTGAAGGCAGGGAGGAAAGGAGGGGTGAGGAGGTGAAGGCAGGGAGGAAAGGAGGGGTGAGGAGGTGGAAGAAGAGGAAAAAAAGAGTGCGTTAGCTTGCTATTTATGCTACCATTTTTTTATATGAGCCTGTTATCTGTGAGTATTGTGCCCATTCCCCTCCATTTTAAACCTGGATGTTAGAGAAGCTTTCAAACTAAAACTTTGACTAGCTTGTCCTCACAAAGGTTTTCTGGTGGTCAAATAAACAGAAGTCCTTTGTGTTGATCGTTGCTGCTTTAAGGAGAAAGGAAATGCTTCAGTTTGCGGTTAAACGAGAGCAAAAGACGGAGAGAGAGAGAGAGAGAGAGAGAGAGAGACAGAGACAGAGACAGAGACTGAGCTGCCAGAGGCAAAGCATGAGAGAGTCACCAGCAGAGCAGATACCGGCCGTGTGCTTGTGTTGTTTGTGTGCATGTGTGTGTTACCTGAGGCCAAGCCAGTGAGCGTCACCACCAGCCACCCGGACCAGGCGTCGTACAGGCTCTTTGTGAACTCCCATGCCGAGTCCTTCTTCTTGCTGTTGATCTAAAACACACAGTTAGCAAACAAAAGCTAAATGCAATACATAAACAACACAGAAAATTACATTTATAATCTTAGGATGAGCATTATTAAATGACTTAAGGTGGCAGTAATGCAAGTAGGTCAGAGGTTTTTAACTTCTCCCCAATGATAAACAATTCAGTCATCTACTCCGGTGGCTGCGTTTCTAGTGTTGCTTCAATAAAACGATAAAATTCCTGTAAAGCAGGTAAAACGATGTTTGAGTATTCAAATGACATTCAAATTCTCAGAGCTATCGTTTCCAGGAGAGCGCGCGGGCTGTAACGGTGAGTCAATATTTGGATAAAAGTGTTGACAGAGAGAGGTTGTGGACATGAAGGGCAGGAGGCCGACAGTCTATTTTCTGATTCATCATTCATGAGTTCATGCTGATGAAGACAGAGATGCGAGTGAAAACCAACATTTCTTAATTTTATAGATATTAAATGATGCATCTTTGGATTTTCTGTTGATTGTTGCAGTTTCTGTAGGTTGATTGAACTATTCCCCTTCTCTAAAACCCCTAAACTGCTGATGCTGCATAACTACCCAGTTACCCACCATTTGTGCAACCCAAATAAACTGTTGCTCCACAGGAAGTGTCTCATACATCACTTCCCTGTTCAGCAGAGGATGTTTTTTTCGCCAATATGGCTTTTTTGAACTGTAATAAGGCAGAAGCTACGAGGATACTGGAGAGAGACGAGTATCACTTTCTCCTTTAGACGTGAGAGTCAGAGGACGCGTCGTACACACGAGCTGGTTTGAAGCATACTGAGACCGTTGAGGTTAAATATCTTCAGCCGGGCCTCGGTCTCCTCACCTTCCGGTGCCTCTCGCGGTCCTTGCACTTCTCACGGACCCAGTCGATGGTGTGGAAGTCGTCGTAGGTCCCCACACCCGGGATGGGCTCCTCTAGGAAGTCCAGCAGGTGGGTGGTGCTGCTGGGCGCCCCGCCCCCGTTAGACATGACGTAGTTAGACCCTGAGGAGGAAAGATGAGAGTAAGCTCATGGTATAAAAATGTAGTGCTAACACGATTCAACTCAGTACATGAGAGAAACACTGCAGAGCAAAACCACACAGTCACCGCTGAGAGATAATGACACAGCTCCTCTGAGACAAACCCCGCAACGCCTGCAGTCCTTCCCCTCATCTGGAACGTAACAACGAGGGAGTTGACATTTATCTGCACCGCCACGACATTTGTCTCATTATCGGCTTCTAGGCTGCCAGACAACGTGACTGCCCGTAGTTATTGGGTTAAAGGCAGTTAGTTTAGTAATGACTTCGACATGAGTACGATTAGTCACAGCATAGGCTGCGTATCGCATGCAACAACAAAGCACACAATGTAAACGCTGTCCAGATACGATAAATAGATTATTATCTAACGCTCATAACAACAGCATGAGACACTAAATGTCTCTGGTTGATCGGATCTGGTCCGGCTGGATGGATGCACGGATTCAATAAAAGGGCGAGCAAAACATCAGACTCACATCAGCACACACACACACACACACACACACAATATAACAGAGCGAGGAAAAAGAAGAATTATCTCTGCCTGTTATCCAGAAAACCTCTCAGGATTTGCGTGGCTTTCCTGGCTGCATGATCAGAAAATGTCTTTCATGATGTTATAGCTCCGAGACAACAAAGGGGGATAACCAAAATCTAATCAACTTTAACTTGCACGTTTGATCATTTGACATTTGAAATCCTCCCACTTATGACGACGCAAATATGCGAGACGTCTTTATCTGCAACACAAAGGAAGTTCAGTTGTGTGTAACACGGACAAAAGAGAGACGACAAGAGAGCAACAGTTGGAAAATACTGCATTTGTCCAAAGGATTATGCGACACATCACAACTTGTTGATCCTGTCTGTGCACATTGAGAAATATCAGATTCTTTAATATGAAAACAGATGTAACTACGATGTGTTAACAGAAGCTAAATAGTGACGAACGCTGCTCTGTGAACGCACCGAACAAACCAAGTATCCAGTCGTACAAATATGGTAAAAAGCATCATTTAAAGCTTCTGTTATTTAACATATGTATACCTTAAAGGGGAAATACATGGGCAGTTTATCAATTGGAGGGATCAGACGTCGGCGGATGAGGTACAATTTTGACGTTTACCAAGAGATAGCAGAACATTTACCACAGGAACAAGAGATACGAGCTAGAAACAAATCTTATGTCGCTATGTGAAAGTGTTGAGTTATTCTTAGAACAACTGCAATTTAAATTACCAGAAGACAAACTAATTTGGTTTCCCTAAACAAATATTTCCGGTTCGCTCTTTGAAACCGACCTCAAGCGCTCTTACACGGTTAGTTTGTAACGGTCCATCTCGACTTCATTCGTTTATTCTCTCAATGCCACGCGGTCCGTCACACGTCAGTCCGGCGTGTCGCTGCTGAGTTTTCCAGCATCCTGTGATAAGATACAGATGCTGACAGCAGAGGATGTGACCGAGGGTAGAAATTCTACTATTTTAATCAGACAAAGATAACCGTAGAGTACAAAAAAAAAAAAAGGAACTACTGAATGACTTGTTAGTTTCCTGCCAAAAAGCCACTTAAGCGCAGAGAACGCAAACAAAAAATGGTAAAAGTTAAAATGATAATTTCACTCCCTGCATGTCATTTTGTGACGGGTGTGATCTGAAACAAAAGCACCTCAACGTGCTCACATTCAGCAGCTCTCATTCAGATGTGAATGCAGAAATGTGTCCGAGAGTAACGACACACCGGGATTAATACGAAGTCTTGTTGCCGTTTGAGCAGCAAATGTACACATTCCAGTCCACAATGCATTCATAATCTCCTGAGCATAACTCAGCAGCGAACAAGGCCTCATTCATAGACGTTAACCCTCTGATTTAACATTAAAAATCCCTTAAAACGGATCATACATTGACACCAATGCATCCTCTCCCAGCATCCCTACACTGCAGCTGTTACAACAATACAAAAGCTATTACCATATATAATAAATGAGCTTCGTATCAGATCACATACATCTTAGTTTTCATTGTTTTTATCCTTAATAACTGAGACATAAGCGGAAGATAAACCCCGTTTCCCACACTACGAATGTGGGCCATGACACGGCCTTTGAAAAAGAAAGTGCAGCTTATTAGCTCTCATCGGGGGGGCTTTGATGTCGGAGAGGAGAAATAAGTTCGGTGAGAATTTCCTGAAGACGCAGGGACAAAATGGCAAAGTGTTGCTTTTCATCTGGCCGGCAGATGCGTATCCTGTTCAGAGAGGAGTGTGTGTACGCAACTGTTCTACAGTCAGCAGCAGTGAGAGCGCCAAGCTTGGCAGAGATGTCCAGGGATAGTGTGTGTGTGTGTGTAAGTGAAGGGGGTGCAGGGAAGTCTGATATGGAGGTCTGTATTTTCGGACAGGACTGAGATGTGACCTTTTTTTTTGAACATATCAACAGACAGACTTGGACATCTGCGGGCAAAAATACCCCCCGAACAAACTATTTCAAAGGAAATGTTTACGTGGTTGTAAGACCGACTTTCCTTCGAGTCATCAGTTTGCACATCTGCATAGTAAGCACAAGAGAGGGAGCCGTTTCAGTCCGAATAAACGTACTCCCTTAAGAAATGTGCGACACGTCTTGTGGCTGCTTTGGATTCTGGTTTATTGAGGGAAACACTTATTTATTCATATTTTGTTGCTAGTAGAAAGGACTCCATAGCAGAAGTTTTACTGATATATTAAGCATTTCTTAATGCACATAAATGACAACAGTTGCCTCGCTGGTTGATTCAAAATGAATGCTTGAAGACTTTACGGTCTTGTTGGTGCACCTTTAAGGTGTGTGTAACGAATTCCTTCATGTATGTGACAGATTTCACTCGTTCACTAATAAAAGAATCACTACCCATCATAAAGTGAGCGTCGATGTCGAAAGTGGAACAAACTTGATGGCAAAGCAACAGGATATCCACTAGGAAGCACACTATACAAAAAGTAGAAGCAGAAATGCTGACACAGACACAAAAATATGGTCTGTCAAGTCTGGTGCCAATGAACATATTCGTGCTACAAACTGAGTGCTTGTAATGTATAATTTCATTGGTTTGAATACATTTGTACCTGTAAAAAACACCAGCAGTGTGAGACTGTGAAGACGATACAGCACAACGATAACACTGCAGCTCCACACTGCAGTAACTGCTGCAACATTTTAGGATCAGAATGGCTTATTTAGAAAGGAACATTTTCAGCTTCCAGAAGGAAAAAACGTGGGATTTGATTGATGACATATATATCAGACCATCCTGATGATGCAGCACTACTAGCACCCATCAGGGTGACGCCGAGGAAAACAGAAAACCCCAAAAGCGACTGCGTGCAAGCGCTTTAGCCAGCATCGCGCTACACTGACAGAGAGACACGCGTGTGAAGAAAAGGCTTCGGTTTCTTTCCCATTAGAGCAGCGACGCGGCGATTCTGTTCATCAGGGAGAAAAAGCCACGTCAGTGCACACGCAGGTCAAGAACAGCGCTTCTCTAAATGACGACGACGCAGCCTTCCCGTGTTACTATGATCAATGAGGATGGATTCTGTGTCTAACGGGGTGGAGACATTCCAGGTTTCCAGCGTTCCTTTGTGTTGGGCCTACTCTACTGCTGCTGAGTAAATCTGATCAAAAAAAAAAAAAAGGCAGCTGGCTGGGCCAACCTGGATCAGCCCCGGTTGGAGTTGGGTTAGTCTGCTCAGCAGTCATGTGATCAGCATCATAAACTGACCCCGACAACCCTCCTTACAGGCCGAGAAGCCCCGGTTATAGACCGACGCTGGGCCTGTTGACCAGACTGGTGGAATCAAAGTCTGAAAAAAGCCCACCTGTGTTTGTTTACATACGACGTGTTGGTTTCAGGACACAGTGTTTAAGGTAAATTACCTTAAATTGTACGAACACTATGACGAGGTTTACGGGTTATTAAAGCAGGAAACTGTCACAGAAACATATCTGGGTTATAATAGGTATATATAATGGCGTGGATGTACGGTTGGATGTGGTCCTCTAGTGACGAAGATTTCAAGAAAGGAGAAGATCACAAGCTGGACTGTAAACTACGCACGACGCTGTGCATCTGCAAGGAGAGAGAAGCTTGGATTTAGGGACATCCCTCTGCACAAAGTGGACTCACTAGGGGCCTTTTGTCTCTGCTCGCTCACCGTAAGAAATCTAACAAGGCCTGTAGGAACCTACGCACAGGCAAGTGAAAGAAAACTCCCAGAAGGCCACACGGGAGAGAAAAACAAGGACACACACACACACACACACGGTGCGAGAACTCAGATTTGCCGTCACCCCCGAGGACCTCGTTATGGCAGATGTGATGTAAGGCGATCTCCTGAATCTGGCCAACAGGTGTCCGACTCCTCAACGACACACGGCTACGAACATCCAGTTCCAAAGCCTTGACTGTGCCTCTCTCTCTGTGTGTGTGTGTGTGTGTGTGTGGGAATTAAAATGGATGCCCATGGTGTCTGCCTTCAGTCGCTGCTGCTTACAGGCCCGAGCCTTCACACTCTCTCATTATCTCTGGCTGACGTGCACACGCGTGCGCGTGCACACACACGCG
>NW_022280041.1:3432519-3435138 GCF_004355925.1 Anarrhichthys ocellatus | reverse complement strand
CACACACACACACACACACACACACACACACACACACACACACACACTGCTGGTTGATCATCTACAGAGAGGTGAATGGTGAGCTGGGCAGGTGGCTGTTTTGCTCCCAAGAAACATGCAGTCGATAGCTTTCAAATCCATACTGGCACCATGATTTCCGACACCAATAACATGGTGAAGCCAACGTATGGCGACATGCACTCACTGTCCAAGAAGAAGGAGGAGGAGGATGGCATCTGTCATCACAGCAGCGTGAGGAAAGGAGGGAAACGGAGGGGAAGAGAAGAAAGAAGAAGAAGAAGACGACGTGGCGTACCTCTTTTAGGGATCTCCTGCAGGGGGATGGTGTCCCCTCCCCCGTCGTAGGGCAGATAGGGGTCGGCCGCTGCGTCCTCCTCCTCCATGTTGACAGCTGAGGCTAGGCTAGGCTAAGCTAGGCTAGGCTTCACTACGCACTGTGTGTCAGTCGCTGCCGCCGCTGCCATGTTTACCAGAGGAAGACAAGAGGGGCTGTGAGTGAGTGAGTGTGTGTGTCCTCTCTCTCTCCCTCCCCCTCCCTTTCTCTCTCTCTCTCCCACTCCACTGTAGCAGCTGACTGATGATGTCACCACACACACACACACAAGTCCGGTCGGTTACTAGGGGAGATCAGATGGGAGAGACCATGCTGCCGGGCCAGAGGGGTGTGTGTTTGATAGGGCAAGCTCTATAATGGAATATTCTATTCTGAGCAAGTGCGGGGGGGGGGTTAAAGTGAGAAGTACTGGAAGTTCTACTGTGGATAATAAAGAAATAGAGCTGAAAATATAAGCCAATCAGTTGACTTTGCTGCTTTCTTTATCTCATAAGATGCTAAACTGAGACTTTGGGTTTTTCCCCTTTCTGTGAAAAATGGTGTCTTCCATTTCTACTTTCCAACCCATCTGAACTGAAGTGGATTTCAAGGGCTAAATAATCAAAAGCGAGACAGAGGGTGTTTTGTAAACTTGGTGTGATCATGTGTTATTATATCAAACAATGCAGCTTCCAGGTCTAAAGAACGGGACCCGGATTATTCACACGCTGTTTGTTTTCACTATAATAGAAATAAAAGCAGTCTGTCATATGTGAGACCTCCATGCTCCCTTACCTTTCAGCAGGGCTCCTGACACAGGTGACTGACTCAGCCATAGTTTGTTACCGTCACCGCTCCACAACTCCCAGTCAGGATGTCAAACCGGCGGAAAAACAACATGAAACTTGAAGCAGAAAAATCTCCAGAGTTTATGTAAGCCAGCGAGTTAAAAGGAAACGGACCACTGAATCTCTTTCAGTTCAAGGACCCGTAGTTCCCAAAGCTTTACTTCCTCCAAGCAAACAAAAAAAGTTTTAGACAACAGTCTCCACGGGAGCACAGACCCCGTGCTCACCCGGAGGAGGGCTTTACAAGCTCTCCAGTTAACCCACTCCCTCACTACTGCACACAGAAATAGCCCCGGGGAGGCAGAAAACAGGTGGCACACCAGCTTCAAGGGAGAAACCAGGCCACCAGAGAGTTCCTGAAGCGCTATAGTTCACACGGGCTGGAAGCCAAACTGGTTCGTGGGAATGTCGGCGCACGTACAGGTGTCACACACAAATAAAGGTGGAGCCTGATACAGTAGTGGCTGTAAAGGACTGCTGGCCTTTGTTACAACCTGGTTAACAGCTGTTATCAGATTCCTTCAACATTTGGAGAGCCAAGCTCAGTCGACACCCTCCGACACAACCTTTGTGCTTTCTGTCCAATCAGTAGCAAGCCAAAACCGAGAAGAGAGGAATCGGCGTGTTTTTCCCTCAAGACGAGGAGGAACAAACAGGAAGCTGCAGATCGGATGTCGATGGGACACTAGATATGTCCGTCAAAGAGCGCCACGGAGTTTGTGAATGAATTAGAAACAGGTGACTGCAGTGGAATGACAGGAATGACTAATCATGTAGTGTGGATGGCAGCCAGGGGAGGATGAAGGCACGGCAGAAGGCACGGCAGAAGCATAGTTAGACGGCAGTAGCCGTCTAACTATGAATGAATGAATGAATGAATGAATGTCATTGCTACCTGACAGGAGAGACCAATCCACGTAAGCCAAGAGACAAAGGAAGAGGAGGAACAACGAGCAAAAGCCAAAGCACATAATAAAGTGGAGGTGGATCAAAAGACAAGAAAAGTGAGGTGTGCAAAACACAAAAACAACTTTAAATACTAAAAAACAAACTGTCCTTAGAGAGCCTTAAAAATAGTTATAAAGCAATTAGTTAATTTATAACTACAGCCATATTCATTTTCCATTTAAATATCATTTAATAGTTTTATAACCATTCATGACGGTGTCTGCAGGGTGTGACAAGACGGCACGTAGAGCAGCTGATGGGTCTGGATGGAGATGATGGGGTGGAGGGTGGGGAGGTGGAGGGGGCAGATGGCACGAGCGAACACACACTTGATGCGTCTTGACATCGGCGGTGAAGACGCAGCAACGGGGAGAATCAGTGGGAAGCTCAGTGAGAGTTCAAGGATAGGTCCTATCTGGTTTGTTTTCGTCAGGCCCGGGTCACGGAGGGGGAGCGCACAAAGGTCCAGGACCAATCAAACAGCTTGGG
>NW_022280041.1:3384316-3432419 GCF_004355925.1 Anarrhichthys ocellatus | reverse complement strand
GGGGGGTATTTGGAGGTGTCCTGTTCTCCCTACCTGGGGAGGCAGCGTCCCCATCCAGCAGGTTGTCGTCCTCGGTGGTGTGGAAGTCCATGATGGCGCCGGCTCCATCCAGCAGCTCCTCGTCGCTGCTGGCGCTGGCGATGCTGTTGTAGCTGTTCCTGCAGTAGCCTCTGTGGTACAGCTGCTCCGACTCCATTTAGCAACGCACCGGTGCCCTGGATGATAAGGAGGGAGGGAAGGAGGGAGGGAGGAGAGTGGTGGAGACACACACACACACACCGTGTTGTGAGGATGCTGGATTAGAGAGTCTGCAAGGTGGAGTGGGTCAGGGTGGGATGGTAACGCGCATACTGACAGACGGGCGCTCGGTGAGGCCGTGATGGAGAGGTTATAGTCGTACATACATTTATGGTCCAGCAAAAAAAACATCGAAACACAACCGGTTTCCAGAGCTTTCTCTCAAGACAAACAAAGAAGAACCCGATCATCTGGTCACACGGTCGGTCATTTCATCCGTCGCATTTCTGTCCAGTTATATTTGGAGAATGAGGCAACTGGTGTCTTCACTGGGAAACCAAACGAGCAAGTTTTGTCTATTTTCCTACAAGAGAAATTATCACAGTATTGTTTTATAACCGGTGATGGAAGATGGAAGATGAAGTAACACAAAAAGGGAACGAGGTGTGGACGGAATGAGAGGGAAGGGACTCAGGACATCCATCAGAGTTTAAGATGAAGGCGGACTGTCGGCGTTGAGGTGGAGTGATCGAGAACAAACAACTGGACCACTTCAGCAGAGATCCAAGGAGCGGAACGAGAACACAGTCCAGCTGTGATTCATCACTAGTGTGAAAGTCAATCTAAAGTTTGAAGATATGTTTTCAGCATGGGAGGATGGTTATGGTACTAAAAGTGATGGACCAAACAGAGCAGAGCGGAGTCAACACTCAGCACCTCACCTGTGATCAAACACCGCCCCCCTGTGGAGGAGGTGGAAACTACACCAGAATCTGTGACCTGAACGGATCCGGCCCGAGCACAATGTCACGAAAATGAGAAGATATTTATAGAATATCCGTCTCAACGTAGCAAAGAGGAGAGTTTAGGAGAAAGATAGACATTTAATGTGCCGCCGCCTTACTGATCTTCACTAATCGTTTACGTTCTGACGGGCCATATTCCCCCGTAGCTCTGTGAAGATATAGAGCAATAGAGGATTTATAAACTCCCTTCATATCGACCTGAATGGATTAGACTTCATACTTCTTCTTTCTCCTGCAGCACCATGAAAAGGAAGTGAAGGAAAAGAAACGTTGGAGTCAGCTAGACTGATTTAGGAAGTGGATTTCTCAAAAAATAAAAACAATTCGGAGTTCAAGCTCTAATTCAGATTCATCAGGTGTTGCGGTGAAAGTCGCTCTCCTCTAACAAATGAATCCAGACACTTTGTTATGACGGTAACACCACAAAATACACAAGTGGGAATGAACAAAACAACATTGAGACGAGGGAACCGGAGGGGCAAAAATACTAAATCACTTCCAGGTTTTAGGACTCGCTCCTGCAGACAGACAGACAGCTCTGATATGAAGCTTCTGAGCCTCTTAACGACGGCTGCTTTAATTACACTCGTCATCTTTTGTGCTACTTCTCTGAACAGAAAGCTATAATTATGAAAAGCCTGCAGTACACGTATTCATGTTTCCCTTCACATGTTTGCAACAGTAATCAAAACAGTAATTACGCCAGAGAGACCAGAGGATGTTGATTATTGAGGAGCTACTATCCTTCCAGTCAGATTTCATTATGCTGTTTGAGGACGTGGATAAGCTGGGGGTGTGTGTGTGTGTGTGTGTGTGTGTGTGTGTGTGGGGGTGTGTGTGTGTGTCTGGCGGTCGATGACAGCAGCATAATCAACAGCGAGGTGAACAAAACGTTGTGGGGACCGCTGATGTTACGCAACTAAGTTGAGCAACGAGGGCCGTTATCTTCCTCCGGCTGGTCACTATGGAGGTGTTGCCCAGGCGACCGTTGCCGGGACGTGACTCAGCGGGTTTTCTTTGCCCTCCCTCTAACCGACAGGCTCACACCTCCTCCTGTAGTCGTCGACGCGCATCCTTCAAAAAGACAACATGGCGATCGATATATGGATCAAAAATATCCAGCGTACACCAGCTCCAACACTACAGGGAGTGCTCAGTCATCACAATTAACAGCACTTCAGCAACACGTGGGCCCTGACTAACTCCTGGAGATGTGCAGCCATGTAGTGGTGTCAGTCTGACAAAACAACAAACAGGAAAACTGAATATCAGTCAATATATGCTGCTGTCTCTAGAGGGGAGACACTGAAGTAAAACATACAAAAATAATAAAACACAACAAGCCTCACAGAAGACAGGGGAAGCTCCTACTCTTAGAAAATGAATGCTGAATTATGAATAATACATGTCAGGCCTGCAGCCATGCAGTAAAAGAAATGCAGCCATTCAAGTAAACCTTTCGACATGTTAGTTAACCCCATCATGGTGTAATTGTTGTCAAGACAAGTGCTTTACGTGATCTCACGGAGGGGAAGGAGGTAAACACTTAAATGAGGCGTCTCGACCGTCCGTCTGTGAATTAAACTCTTAAGGTCGTGCTGAACCGAGACGAAACACTCCAGACAGACGTTAACACAATCAGCAGCGCTGATTAAATCAACAATCAGAGCAAATCAAATGAGGAGGGCCTTTGGTTTGACCCGCCTGTGTGAGGCTAACAGAGGACACAAGTGGTTTAAACATAAACAGAATGACTGAACAGTGATGGAGCCAAGAGGTAAAAGTGGGGGAACATTAACTTAAGTTTAACATTTAACTACTTTAAGTGTGACATCTTGTCGACAGGTACGGTCCTGGTTAGAGGATGGGGCTGTGTGAAATGGAATAAAATTAATATAAAAGTGGATACGTCATGTTTAGGGTCATAACTCATCGCATTGACTCAAAGGCCTCTGTTTTTTTAATTTAGAGTCAATTGTCATTTCCTTATCAGACCTCAGCAGAAGTAACTTCATATCTAAATGTGGTTTTATTTAATGCACAAAATACCAGAGTTACAACTAACTTTTGTATTATTTCGCAGTCTAAAGACATGCGACAATGTGCTGCGCCATGTGGCAGGTGTGAATATACTCGTCCCTTTACAAATAAACATGAAATAAACACATTTTCTCAATTAATTGTTTGGTCTCAAACATGGTGAAAAACAGCCATTATAACTGATATTTTATATTACATTTAAATTGCTTAATTAATCCAAGAAAATGTCCAGATATTCAGCGTAAAAGACTAACAAAACCAACTAAATTCACTTTAAATTACTAACTTTTTGCCTCAAATAACTTAAGATTGTAAATTGCATTATATATATATAAAAATAAATAAATAAATAAAAAAATAAAAAACTTATGTTAAGTGTTGCTAAAGTCTCATTGTTACAAAAAATACCAGAATAAATAGGATTGTGTTGAGGATGATTTTGTGGAAGAGAGGAGTTCACAAGCACGAGACTAGCGTGCTTATCTAATGATGGAAAACAACCACGACAGTCAGCATGGCAACAAGATTAGTCCTTTGCAGCACGCGCACAGCCGTTAGCCGACTGTTACATTTCCATTTAACGGTGAAAATAGGACCGTTTTGCATGCAACGTTGGTTAGTGTAGCCTCAGTTTCCCTTCGACAAGCAGCCAAAGGCCTGAGAACCACATAAACGACAAGTTATATCCACAAAATACGGTAAATCTCCATTTAAATATCACTCAAACTGCACGGCATCGGAGGGATACACGGCCTCGGGCGGTGAAACACACAGCTAACCGTCAAACCGTTACAGAAGAAGAACGCACGTTACCGTCGTGATGCATCAATTACAGCTCGGACACGACAGTTCATCCTTTTGTCGGGTTGAAACGGGGGGATTTGTGTTTCATTTACACGAGTGGATTTGACATTCTCATCATGATGGTGTTTTCTTTTTTCAGTCCCATTCCTGTGTCAGTGACGTTCACTTCCTGTCTCCCATCCTCACATCCTGACAGCAGCAGCTCCCACCCACAGTCTGTGTGATGGTAAAACAGGCAGAAATATGATCAATAATTCATCCAGTCACTGCAAATCAAACGGGAGGGGATGAATCATAACGGGGACAGTGTAACTGCATGGTTCTGGTGGAGGAAGTACTCATATCCTTGGGTAAAAGTACTAAAATATGCAAGTAGTATCTGCTAAATGTGCTTAAAGTATCAAACGTGTACTCATTGTGCATTAAAATGTTCTCCGTCAGTGTTTTTCTATTATACATGATTACTATTTTTGCTGCATTAATGTATATGGTGTTGTAGATTATTATAGTCGTGCTCATTTATAATTTATATACAAAGGGTAGTTTAATCTGTCATATTCTATGAGATCACCATATGTTTGTAGCGTCACTGTCCCGTGAGAACCAAGTATCTCAAAATAATATGACCTGTTTTGTGACGATGTATTTTCCAGCTGATCCAGGTTTTAATAGTTTATTTAGCTTAAGAAGTAGGATGATTTTCTCAACACATAAAGAAACATTTCATCCTTATTTTTGTCACAAATATTCAAAATCAACACATCTGTGGATACGTGGTTTTCACTGGACAGGAAGTAAAATGGAAATACTCAAAAATGATGTTTACAAGTACCTCAAAATTGTACTTAAGTACATTTACTTAAGTAGTGTACTTAAGTGCAATTTTAAAATAGTTGTATACATGGTTTTTATCTCAAACTCTTTTTTGGGCCCCCATTAGAGAGGTTAAAAACTTCATTTCACTCATAATCTGATATCATCATTCAGAGTCAGTGATGCATTTTCACAATTTAACTATTTATTTTGTAACTGGATACAGAAGACAAACAAACAAAGTGAAGGTGATGTTTTTTTACGGTATTTAATCTAATTAAATAATATGAACATATCCATTCAGTACAACATATATCTGTAATTTACCACCATTTCCTCCTGTTTCTAATATCGTTACTACCCAACAGCACCACCTAGTGGCAAATATGAGTAATATCTAATTTGTATAGACTCATTTGGTGAGATTATCTAATGCAGTGATGACAAGATGATTTAAAAGTTAAACCAGGACAGCTGAGTAAGCAGTAAAAGAAGAGAAGGCTGATTTTGAACCATATACCGATAATAAGCTCAGTCACTTGAAGTGCTCCTGATGCACTCTTCACTTCTCTCGTTGTCAAGTCTTCTCCATACTCTGATAGAAACCAGTGTCTCTGCGGTGCCGTTGGACCGGCATGTTCCTCCTGGTGCTGCCAACCTTCTCCGGGTCGATCTCCACCAGCACCACGCCCGGCTTCTCCCCCCCGCAGTCGGCCAGCACCTCCCCCCACGGGTCCACCGCCAACGCGTGGCCGTACGACCGCCGCTTCTCGGTGTGCCGGCCGACCTGCGCCGCTGCCAGGACGTAACACTGGTTCTCGATGGCCCGCGCACGGAGCAACACCTGGGAATAAAAGACACAGGATTCATGCTTGCTTGGGTTTATAGTTGTCCTTTCATTGCAAGCGTGAGTGAACTCATCCCACCTCCCAGTGAGCAGCTCCTGTTGCTTCAGTGAAGGCTGATGGATACGTCAGAATCTCTGCCCCGTGCCGTCGCAGAGCCAGCGATAACTCCGGGAATCTCAGGTCATAGCAGATGCCCAGGCCAACCTGTGGCCACAAAATATAAATAGTCAGAACAAAGACACAGAACACAAACAGATTGTGCATTTAAAGCTCCACTCTGTGATGATTCTTATCTCATGAAATGACACCTTGCCGATGGGAGTTTGGACCGGAGACACGAGGGAGGGTCCCGGGATGGTGAAGGCACTTTCTTTAAGGGACACACCTTTGTCTGGCAGCTCCACATCGAACAAATGGGACTTCCTGTAAACTGAGACGATGTCAC
The DNA here is from genome assembly GCF_004355925.1 of Anarrhichthys ocellatus. Taxonomy (NCBI): domain Eukaryota; kingdom Metazoa; phylum Chordata; class Actinopteri; order Perciformes; family Anarhichadidae; genus Anarrhichthys; species Anarrhichthys ocellatus. The sequence goes on along the minus strand of NW_022280041.1, from coordinate 3,426,426 downwards.
CTGTGGGTGTAACGACAATGTGACAATGATTTTCACGAGTGTGCTTGTTGCGAGCGAGAGAACGTATAGAGAGCTTGTTTAATGAGCGGTACCTTTATCATTAATTATGACGTGACTGTTGTAGATTCGTCTGTCAGACTCCCAGTCATGTCCTCGTTCATGAAATCCTCCGAGAGACAGCCACACTTCCAACTTCCTGGAAGGAGGACGGGTTAAAATACCTGAAGAAATGGCAATTATTCACATCCTCCACATGAGACACAGGAGACAGTAGTAGAGTGGCTGCCTGCTGATGGATTCAGAGTTGACTATAGATACATATTTACACTTTAACAATAAACGTACTAAACCCAGACTGGTTCTGTCTACCTAGCCAGCTGAGTGTATTTTGAGATCGTGTCTCCCGTCAGGCTCTCAGACAGCGACAGCGTCTCCTCCCCGCTGGATCCGATGTAGTCGAAGGCCTCGGGGAGGAAGACCATGCTGGCGCCTCGTGCCTGGGCTTCCTCCACCAGCTGCTTGCAGGCGGAGAAGTTGGCCTCTTTGTCCGGGATGACCGTCACCTGACACACTGCGGCCACTGGGCGAGGTGAAGTCGACATCCTGCAGGGAGAGGAGAGGTTGTTGTTATGTCCAGAGCACAGACGCTGCATGCAAAGATCAAAGGACAACCATGGTTGACCATTAACTGCACCGGTTATTTTGTTATATATTCATTGTGCAATATTGCAAATAGGTCCCTTGTTTAGAGGGACAGCTGTTAGAGAGCATAACAATACACTCCCTTGTCAGGATAGTAAGCTTACCTGTTTTGTAGCTTGATCTGTTGTTTCCAAACTGGAAGAGAGGCCAAAGTCTTTGCACAAGTTCCCAAAATGCACCTCACCATGAACATTGGTCCAAGTGACCCAGACAGCACGTCACGTCTCGTTTAGCCCGTGTTAGTGTCACATATGTTTGGTTCAGTAGTGTTTAAGTGTACAGCAGGAAGAGTCAGCTGAGCTACTGTCTTCTTCTGTTGTTTATCAGAGGATAGAAACCAACATTAAGGCACATCACCTCCACCTGCTGGAGAGTATTTGCTCTCGTCTGACAGAGTGTAAGAAACACTGGAGTGTTGAGTTTTGAAGGCTTTGGTTGGTTAGAGTGCTGAGTTGTTTGGATGTACTTCAATCTATTTTTGAATATTAGTACTTAGATTTTTCTTGGAGCAAGGCAGTGGTGGAAGTAACTATGAGGTATTTCGAGGTACTTATACCTTACTTGAGTATCTCCAGTTTTTTGTTACTTTATACTTCTGCTCCACTACATTTCAGAGGGGAATATTGTGCTTTTATTCCACAACATTTATTGGATCACTTTACAGATTTAGATTGATATTACAAAATATAATCATAAAATAGATTATGATGTATTTTCACATGTTACGATAAGACTATATTAATCCCCGGGGGATAAATCACAAGCTACCCAGCAGTGTTTAAAGTAATTAAAATCAGCTCCACCGTTACCGGCTGCTGGGCTTCATTTCCACACAGGCACTCACACGGAACAGCTCTATACATGTAGCCTGGGGTCCTTCAGAGCAACACCCTTCCAAGATGGCAGCCAACAGTAGCAGCACGGGCAGCAAACCCAGCAACAGCGCCGGTGGAAAACCGTCCGGCCCGTCAGCCGAGCAGGTACTTTAACCTCCACCTCGGGCTGCTTCAGTCGGTACACTCGTTGTTGTTGTTGTTGTTTAGTCGAGTCTGGTGAAGCTAGAGCCGCTAATCCGACTCCCTGTTGGCTAATGCTAACGTTAGCTTCCCCATCGCCCATCATTCTGCTTTCTCGCCACCAAACGTGACAACAAGAGCGAGCCAGCGTGAAGCCTTCAATAGTATTTACATGTATAAAGAGTTTGACAATGAATTTGGATTTATGTATATTTAATTAGCATAACGTGACGCCTCTAATGGGTCGGTGTGTTCCAGTTGAAGGAAGTGTGAGAACCTATTTTTATCACTGGACACCATCAAACCCTATTCTAACGTCAAGTAGTCAGATTACTATGTAATACTAAAATGTAGAAATCCTAACATTATACATCCAAACTACTTGATTTATAAAGATACATGACGAAGTATAAATATTAATTTGTTTAATTGATGATCACAACTGGAATGGTGTCATCACTACAGTACTGACGCAAACTAAAATGAACAAACATCTGTTTATGTTGCTGATGGTGTGTTTTTTGTGTGACAGGTGGTGGCAACGTTTCAGAGGATGCGTCAGGAGCAGCGCGGTATGGCCTCTAAATCTGCAGAGTTGGAGATGGAGATCAACGAGCACAGGTCGGTGGCAGATGTTCCCACATCTGCAGCCTTCGACTCAAAGCAACAACATAAGAATGTGTGCTGAGTCACAAATACATCACTAAAAAACTGATCCGCTGAGTGGATCTGTTGTCGTTTTTTTGGTTTTTAAACTTCCCTTATTTTTCCTTCCAGTTTAGTAATTGACACCCTGAGGGAAGTGGACCCTACGAGGAAATGCTTTCGTCTAATAGGAGGAGTGTTGGTGGAGCGGACGGTAAAAGAAGTTCTACCAGCCCTGGAAACCAACAAAGAACAGGTGATGGATGAGAAAATGAAAAAACAAATCTATAAAATGAGTGCTGCATTGTTTAAATATGTATTTAAACTTCAAGTAGATACTTGCAAATTCAACGTACATGCATACTTGTAACCTTTTAATCCACTGATCTTCCCCCCCCCCCCCTTTTGTTTTCTCCTCAGATCTCCAAAATAATCGAGACCATCAACACACAGATGCAGACGAAAGGCCGCGAGCTGACGGAGTACAGGGAGCGCTACAACATCCGGCTGATGGGAGAGGGTGAAGGAGAGGCTCAAGGCCAGTCGGCAGTGTCTTCCAGTAACAGCGAGGGGGGCGGGTCTAAAAGCGGAGCTGGCGTTTTAGTGTCGTAGTTTGTGATGAAGGGCCTTTATGATTTCTGCAGTACTGAAAACATGTTTGGAACGATGAAATCTAGGGTTCAAAATTGGAACTTTTCACAGGAAAACATTGGTTTTGATTAAATTTCTGCTTAACATACTTCACTTGGTGTTGAAGTTCTTTGCAACCGACACAAACTCACTATACATGGTGTTGTGTGTGTAACAACCGAGGCTGTTTGCCTTTTAGTTTTTATTTCTGAAATATTGTGGCGTAAATTAAACAATTACATTTCAAGTGCTTGTTTTAGTCTCACTCTCATTTACACCTGAGCAAATACATATTTTACTGTCTCAGATTACAGAAAATAATTTCCCCATATTAAGATATAATTCCCAAAGGTGCTATGTTAAAGATTAAAGATTCACAGTAAAAAATAAAAGTCAAATGCCTAAAACATACTGAGTGCACATGGTTATTAAATTAAAAGCTACATCACAGTGCATTTTTAAGTCAACACGCATTATTTAGACTTACCATTTTGAACTAACAGCTTCAAAATTAGATGGAAAAAAGCTGATTTCACAGGATCCTTAAGTAGGTTGAGCTTTTCAAAAACATCTGTTATGAGCATCAACAAGAGATTATACCGTTAACATGTCACTATACATCAAAATGAATGTGTCACGACACATCAAATTGTCTCCACACGTCAGCCGGATACAGAACAGCTGGTTTGAATTCGTAATGTGAGGTCAGTTAGTGAGTGACCAGAAGTCAGAGCTACCACCACAATATTTAATGAAACCACTGAAAACACAATGGAAGTTGTCCTATTCTTTCTGATCTGCAGCACATGCTTGAGCTCGGTTAAATTCATTTGTTGCGGCCAAGGACCTGATGTGTGCTGTCTGCACGGTTCAAGTCGTAGTTAAGACAAACATGTTTTTGTTGATGATTCATGAATAAAAGAATGTCACAATTGTGCTTTTTGTGTGGCGTCTGTGTTTACAACTAAACATCACCGCTTTAACTTCAAGCAGTATCCCATGCATGTGTGGTAAATAACATGTTTAGATTGCATAGATATAACAATGTGACGAGTGAATGGCAAATAATGCAGTCAAATTAAAGAAGGGTTGACAGATTTCCATCTTATTTAGTCCCAGTTTGACTGTTGTATGAAAATAGTCTATATTTATATATTATATTATATAAATACATATATATATTAGGCATGATTAACATTCATGGTTTTCTTGTGGATTAAGGCAATGGGATTTTTTCATTTATTCTATTTTTGGCCAGAGTTTTGAATGACAAGTGAATTTGGATTCTTTAATTAAAGATAAAAACTGCATAAAATTGCCTATTGTATTTGTGTCGCTATGATGGGCATATGTGGTTAAATAAGCTTTGCATTTAAATGGGTGTCGCTGTCAGATAGGAGCAACTTGCAATGTTGCCCTTTTTGTTGGTTTGTGGAAAATGTTACTACATTTTTGGGACACGCCGCTTTTAATTTATATCTGTTTGTTTTATTGCTAAGATTAATATGAACTGTATGACGATGATACTGTACGTCATACTTATATATACAGATATACGAGTACGGTCCGCTCGCATGTGATTATTTAACAAAAAAGAAAATTTCAAAACCAACTGTCGACGAGGATGGGATTCGAACCCACGCGTGCAGAGCACAATGGATTAGCAGTCCATCGCCTTAACCACTCGGCCACCTCGTCTTATGGACTCCATATACTCAACAAACAGCATTTTATAGAACACACAGACACACTTATTGTAGCATTTACACCTTCAATGTCAAGTGACACTAACGCTGTAGCGACAACAGCCCTTTATTTCCACTCGTGCCCGTTAATAAACACTTCAACACTTCAGCAAGCGGTGCTCCGGGACCAAATTCGGTGGCGCCTTTACTCCCGACATTACGGTCGTTACGTATCAACATGCGTCCGCCGTCACAGCAGCAGCAGCAGCAGCAGAAACGGTAACAACCGTGTTGTTTTTTGATGGAGATCACGGATTAGATTCGTCGTTTTATTCGCGCTGGTGAGGCCCGTGGTGAAAAAATCTGGGGCAGTTGTGCCGCAAACCAGCAGAAATGATGCAAGTGGTCGTTGCATTTCCAGCCTAGCAGGCTGCAGCGTTAGCATGTGGCTAATGTTAGCTGGTACGCTCGGACAGAAATAGCCCAGCCTCGCTCCTCCGGTGTTCGGACCTTGCTTTGTGTACACCAGTTTGGTCAGGTTTTGCAGTTTCTCTGGAATGCATCTATCCAAGAAATGTTCCGTCTTCAAAGTGGTGCTGAGTGCTCTGCTGATCGTGGCGCTCCTGCAGCTCATATACCTGTCCTTCTTATCCAAGTTCTACGGTAAGCAGCAGCGGTACCTGTACTCTCAGCTCTTTGGAGGCTCCGGGGGCAAGAAGAATGGGCACCCCGAGAAGAACTCTCGGAAGGAGCGTCTGAGGTACTCGCTGTCTACCGGTGGGATCTTCGACAACAGCGGGCAGTACCGGGTGTACAAGAACTTGATCAAAAGTGATTTCACCACGAACCACAAACCGGGATCCGACCCCGGCTCCAGCGTCCTGGCTTTAGCCACACACACGACCATCAACAACCTGCATCACCTGGAATCCCTCCTGGAGAGGTGGCACAACCCGATCTCTGTGGCCATATTTGCGCACGGGCAAGATGTCAAGTTTGCCACAGCTCTGGTCTACGCACTCAACTTCTTCTGCCCTCAGATCCAATCCCTGGTGGACTTTCACCTGGTCTGCCTGTCCGGGGAGATGGCCAGTTTCCCTGACCAGGACCGGGAGCACTTTGCAGGTCTTGATGACTGCGCCTCGGTGTTCTCCAGACTGGAGACCCACCGGGACAAAGACAAGAACTATGCCATCAGTGGGAACGTCTCCTACCCCAACAACCTTCTGCGCAACGTCGCCCGGGGTGGCACCGAGTCCTCCTACATCCTGGTCATCGACATCGACATGATGCCGAGCGTGGACCTGCACCAGCAGTTCATGGCCTTGGTCTTTACGCGCGAGTCGACGGGCGCCGAGGTGTTCGTGCTGCCCGCCTTCGAGATCCGCCACGCCCGGAAGATGCCCGCCAACAAGGCCGAGTTGGTCCAGCTCTACCAGGTCGGTGAGGTCCGGCCGTTCTACGAGGAGCTGTGTCCCCGCTGTCAGGCCCCCACCAACTACTCGCAGTGGGTCAACAGCCACGTCAGAGAGACGGGCACCATGGAAGTCGCCCACACGCTCACCTGGACGGACCCCTGGGAGCCTTTCTACATCGGGCCCCACACTGTGCCCCTCTATGACGAGAGCTTCAAGCAATATGGCTTCAATCGTATCAGCCAGGTTTGTGCGATTTCAACATGTTGGAATTGCCCCTTTAATGGACAATCAACTTTGTTGCTGATTTATTTGCATCTGTCCTTCCTGCGGTAACATCTCGACACCTCGGTCCATCTCTTCTCTCCTCATCGTGCTTCTACTTGTCTTCCTCTTGACGTGTTTGATCTCCTCCTCCTCGTTTCCAGTTTTTCTTGCCGTCACCTTCCTTCTCACCTCCTCTGTCCTCTTCTGTCTCATCTATCATTCTCACCTCCTCTCCTCCTCCCTCATCACTTCCCACTTCTCACAAGTGTATTCTTGTCTCCCCGCAGGCCTGCGAGCTCCACGTGGCCGGATACAGGTTCTCGGTGCTGAGCTCGGCGTTCGTGGTGCACCGGGGCTTCAAGATCCAGGGGGAGTTCCACGCCAGGAAGGACGAGGAGAACAAACGCAACCGCGTTCTGTTCCGCAGCTTCAAAGAGGGCCTGAAAACCAAATACCCATCCTCCAACCGACGGTGCTGAAACGTGACGAGGACCACACGATGAAAATGACGGTGTTTCTGATTTTAACCAGATTTAGCTTCACGCCCACACTTTTCTTTGATTTCTCGTGATGACGGCACAGTGGGAGTTTAATCCAATCCGACGTCTCGGGGTTTATTTGAAGTCGCTCTGAAAGTGAGCAGCAGGGAAAGGTTCTCTGGAGGTTTCAGAGAGCGTCCTGCTGGTTGGGACTGAAAGTAAAAAAGGATTGGAAGTCTGGCTCGCGGCTTTTTTTTTTTTTTAATCTAATGCAAATCCGAAAATCTAGATGCCATTTGATCGACATTAATGTTAAAGCATATGAGGTACTTTTTCTTGAGCCGGTCCAGATACAAAAATATACCCTGTGAGACACCGAGTCTCTACATATTCACACCCTGAGAGTTCACCAACATGAAGTTAGACGCTCAACGTTTCATTGACAGCCGATCAAAGACAGAAATCACATTCAGTCGTCCCTTTTTGTTGTCCGATGTAACGTCAAGTTATAGTTTATATCCTAAAGATAGAAGTGCGTGATGCGAATGTGGTTTAAAATGACTGAGATATGAGAATGAACAGCCTTCTGACTGGTTCATTCAAATGAAGGCACAATCATGAAACTGGAAAAATATGTAATTCTCCCTTTTGGTTCCTGAGTTAGTTTTTTTGTTGCTTATATCACTTTATTTCTTTTGAACGTCGTGCCAATCAATGATGCGGTCCTACCACCAGGTGGCAACAAGCACTTGAGTGTTGGCAGCAGTGTTGCACCATATATATATATATATATATATATAGATACACAAAAACATATATTGTAGCACTACAGCAGAACACGGGGATTACGCAACACCAGTGTTGTTTTGGCGCTCAAGGGGATGTAAACGCACCGCCGCGCAATTTCAGACGCCGCGAGCGCTCGTTGTCGCCTGCAAACTGTCTGAAGAGATTACTCACAAGTCCCGAGGGCGACAAAGACGCTTTACATAGAACATTGTGCGACACGATGATCACGCCGACACTGTGGGAAACTACTGTATGGAGGATCTGACGCTGGTAGTCGGTTAGGTCATCTAGAGTTGGGGGTTTTCTCCTGAAGTAGACTTTATGATGTGGGGCTACATGTAGAAATGTAGCACGGATCAAACAGAAAACTGCACAATCAAAATGTAAACCAAACAGTGGAAACCCTCAGCACCACTAGAAAATATCAGATTGATTTTATACTTTATACTCGTGTTATTCTGTGGTACATGCAGTATTAAACATGAACGCACTCTTCTTATAAACAGTACTGTAAAGTATACACTCATCCTTTTAAGTGTTAAGTCGATGTGTAATTGTTTTTGGAGAACACTGATATATTCATTGTGAAAATGTTTTAGTTCAACTGGAATTGGTTGAATTTTTATATTTTTTAATTTAAATGACCCTAAGCAGGAAAACTGTAGCACGAAATAGTGTTTGGTGCGGGACAAAAAAAACGATGTTTGGTTGGTTTGGTTTGGAATATTTAGTTTTAGAACCACTTTAAATCATTTTCATTTGGTATTTTTGGAGTGAGATCAATTTCAGCATATTGTGTGATGACGTGATACTGTGGTACTTTATTTCTCATGTGTCTTTTCTTCTCTATTTCTTTGTTTGCCTGATTTGTATTGTTGGAATTTGTATTAAACCTACAGGGTGATTTTTATTTGACCCATAACTGTCAGTCATTATACTTTGTATTGTCATTATTATACGAGCTACAGTACGAACTACAGGACTTAAAGAGCATAAAGTTATGATGGAATTTGTAGTTCTGTCAGAAAAAAACTACAAGATATCAGCAGAAGTATCGTTCACCGAGCACTTGACACGCTTGACATTTACTTGTGGTGTAACATGGCTTAAGATGGGGGGGTGGGGGGGTTTAAAGGCATCCCTGCACCAATAGCATTAACATGTGGTGGGTGATTATACAGTGAGTCAGGCCAGCATCCAATTAAAAGCTCCTGTTGAGTAATTAGGAACTGTATTAACGTGGACTTCAAGGAATCCTCAGCAAGGCTCCCGTTTGACAGGAGTTAAGAGCTTCACCACCCGAGTGACTGAAGAACAACACTTTTATTTAATATCTCTGTACAACAAACGTTTCAGGGAGTTGACGTAGAAAATATATATATATAAAAATAAAAAGTCATCATCTGTGTTGGTGGAGCTTTGATCGGTGAAGCGGCCATCTGCTTTTAAAAGCGGAGCACGTGTGACATTCGCCACTTGTCCAGAGCCACAGTGGCGTTTTGTGGCTAAGCCTGCATTAGCTGGGCCCAATAATGAGCCGGGCATGCGAGAGCTGGCTGCACGCAACGCCGGCGCTTTGGCTTTCATTGAGCGCACCTATAATCACCCTCCACCTGATAAAGTAGTGCGTAGAATATCTGTCACTTTTGCTTTCTGGTGAATCCATCAAGCCTTCCTCTCCAAAGATCTTATGAAAAGAGTATTCATGCATCTATAAAAAGCTTTGTATTGTTATAGAAGTTTGTTTCCCACTTTCCTTTGAGCTACATAATTACATTGTCTTAAAAGGTTTGTATTGAAATACATAAAATAACAGACTAATGCCTACTGCATTGGATTTATACACGAGGCCTATGTTATGGCATGTTCTTTGTCGACAAATACACAAATTAAAGAATACCAAAGTAGTTATTTCCCTGCAGCATACGCCTCCTTAAATAAGCTGTCGGTATCAACCCGTCTCAATCTCCCCGTGTCCCGGGTGTTAGTAATGTGGCAGAAGGTGCAGAAATGTTCCGAGGTGTTAGCTTGCGTGGATCAGGAGAGGCAGGTTTGGTGAGGTAAAGTGGGGTTATATCGACAGCTTTGGGGAGCGGCGGCTTATCTGGGTCAGAGAGCTTTACGACATAAGCAATTAGGGCTGCCTTCTCTTGTGTACCGCTAGCAGGAGGGAGGCCTCCCGCCATCTAGATTAGCCGCCCTGCTAAGGGCCAGGAAAACTCCTCTCGGATTCTGGCAGTGCAGGGAACCAGCTGGAGGGCGAGATGAGCAGGGAGTGGGGGGTGGGGGGTTTCCTCCTCGAGAGGGGAGGGAGGAAAAAAGGGGTGAGGGCCATGAGAGCAAAGGGTCAACGTGCAGGCGTTGTAGACACGCGGGGGCCTTCTGGGTCAGCGAATGGGGGAGAAATGAAGGATTCAATGACCCAGGCCGATGAAAGGAATTCGCAAAATGAGAAAAACGTGGCTACAAACGAGTTGGTTGTTTGTCCACTGTAGCGTGTTTAACTGCAGTTTGAATAGAGAAAAACAGAGGACCATAGAGGATAGTTACGCCTCTCGGCTTAACATCGGGGATTTCTTGTAATGAGCCACTTGACTGGAAGGATGTGCAAGTGATTAGGCCGAAAGGTTTAGAGAAATGGTCGAAGAGATCTTTGCACCTTATTGACTGAACATGCTCACTGAACTGTCTGAAAAGGGGGGATTTAGAATGTATTGTGTCTGAATACTGACTTACTAATAGATTACAACTACATGAGTGTGTATCTGTCGCGCAAGAGCCGGACGTCTCTCGTCCGACGAATTGTTTCAGCGTTAGAAACGCTGCAAGATGAAAGCTTCATCTTCTCTTTAAAATCACAAAGTGGGAGAACTGTTGAAGGAGTTCCAGTTTATTATTTTCACTATCAATCAATCAATAAAAAATAAAAAAAAAGATGCCTTTCACAATTTCAAGAGCCTGGTTTGACATCCTCAAATGTCTTATCCAACAAAAAGTAAGAAAAATAAACACTAAGATGTTACATTTTTAAGCTAGAACCACGTGTTTTTTACATCCATATCAGCATTTCTCCTGCTCTAATATTCCACAATGTCTTCTTCTATGAACTCCTCTCTACTCTTCCTCGTACAGTGTGCTTCATCACACGTTCATCCCCAAGAGGTGGTAACCACACGCTGAGCGCCACCGAGATGCAGCCATCCGTTTCACTTAAACAAGTGAAGGCTTAACTGCGGACAATGCCAGCTTTGGGAGATGTTTACCTGTCTGCTTACTGGAGAGAGAAGAAGAAAAAAAAAGCCTCTCGGGCAAAGGGCGCGCATATCACTGTGGCTCTAAACCCGGTGTTCATGGACGCCCAGGCTGCCCGCATCTTAAATGTATCCCGCTAAAGCCAGACTATCCGTGCTGAAGGACAGAAGTAATGAGACGTGACACTGTCGGAGGGGGGAGGGGGGAGGAGGCCTAACAGATATAGGTAATCCCTCTCACCAAGCTCTTAGTCTCCCACCCCTGCTGTCACATGAACCCAGCTGGAGAACACACACCAGACACACACAGGTGAGTAACCGTTAAAAGTTACTGTGCTGCAGAAGATTCACACACACACACACACACACAAACAAAATGAAGTAGTAAAACATAACTTCTGTACCACTCACACACTTTCTACAGTGGCTGCAGCGGCGCCGGTTAGTTAATTCTGCTTCGATCGATCGACGCCATGTGGTAGCAGATGATGGATGATACAATTACCCCAATGTTTACCCAAACCACTCTGGCTGTGTGCCAACAATGTCTGAACGATGACCTGAAGTGAGTTCAGTGACATCATGCGTTGCTGCTGCAGCGACGGGGGGGGGACAAATCAAACATTCTGATTTTAAAAAAGTCTATTAAAAAGTAGAAGCAAAGATTGAAATGAGCTGATTTTACTGCGTAGAAGCTGCTTTGATATCAACCCACCTGGCTTTGACACTGACTCCAGTTAACATACTTAATAAAGCGGGAGATTAAGTGGGATTTATATGACGGATTCAGTTTTCAGCCCTCGTAGCGAAGGATCACACGACATGACAAAATCAATATAAGCTAGTAGTGAGGGTGACTGTTTTCACTGCTGTTTAAGTATCTTTCTTTGCTTGTCAGAGTTTGTAGAACATCTTTGCAGATGCTATTGAACAGTCAACGGGAGAATTGGTGAATAATAGAGAAATATTAACACCAACTGGAAGAGAGCTGACCTACATGCAGCGGACTAATTTAACTATTAGTGAATACTAACGTTAGGCCTGTGTCCTAGTTTCATGCGACTCATTTGAAGTTTGAGTATGTGTAGAAGGCTGGAACAGCAACAGATACTTTAGGGATACTTTGTATAATTTAAGAATACTTGGTATACTTTAAGGAGTCAGTACGCAGACTGATACTTGACTTTTTAGTGTATTGTCCCAGAATGTACGGCACAAAGTAAATGAGCTGCTTTAAAGCTGCACACGATACAAATAAATAACTTAAGGCCTTTTGTCACTTCTAGTTTGTACATGAATACAAAAAGTTTATTCAAATCCTGTTTTATAGTAACTGTAAAAACAGATTACTGTGAAGGTATTAGCAAAAACGCTTCTTTAGCATTAAGACATATTACTGTAAATGCTACACAACTGATAGGCTGTTCAATCTAGCTTTGGCAAAAATGTATCAGCCTACTTTAACCATTGGGCTTGGAAAGCTCTCTCACACACACACACACACACACACACCCCCACACACACACACACACACACACACACTAAATAAATGTAATCTTTTGTTTCCCAGCTGTACTGAAAACAGACCCCCCAAAAAAACCATTGTGCGTACGAATTTTGCGTGCCATTGCACTTCTACTGAGGGTTTTCTTCCCTTTTGTGGACCTCACACAGATGTTTTTTGTAATTGTAGAAACGTAAGAATTACGTTGAATGAAGCACACAGAGTGTGGCTCAGATCCACGACATTGACTCAATTTACAGCGCTATCAGAGCGCTAGTTCTGCCACAGAACAGGCGAAAACAGTACAAAGCCTCAACAGGTAGAACTCTTGTGATCGTGTCTTCCAACACCCTAATTAAGAAACTATTGCTTTGAACTCAAAGGGGGGAAACACCCCTCGAACACGCCGCTCTGTGGGTCATGACAGACGTGTACCCTCATCTTACAACGCCGCGTTCCCGCCTTCTTTAAAACGTCCCTCTAAAAGACAAAGCGTCCTCCCAATGCTTCTTTCTGGGCCGGGCCGGGCCGACCAGAGAGGATCAGTGGGAGTCACCAAAGTAGGAATTAATGAGCATTATAGCATTAGGAAAGAATAAGTCCCAAATTAAATCCTTCAGGGTTCCTAAACGACTCCAGTTAACACCTGTTACGTGTGATGATGGAGGGAAGCGACTCAGTGGTGGAGCAGCGTCGTCCTTCAATCAGAGGGTCGGAGGTTCGATTCCCCAGCCTCTGCTAGTCCATGTCGAAAAACACATTTCTATAATTTCCTTCATCTGAGTCTTTCAAACAGCAGTGATTTGCTGGGCTATTTTTTAAATACCTAAATTAGCTTTCAGCAGCTAACTGTGAGCTCGCGGTAAGCTGATCCTTCGAGAGCGAACATGATACCGTCTGATGGGGGGGTGGTTCATTGTGCTGGAGGGAACAACAACCCGATCCACTGGCTAACGATACCTGGAAAGAACATTACACAAATAATCTCCGGAGAGCTTTTCACTTCACACCTCCAAGTGTAGAGGAGCTCGTTGCTCCGACGCACTTATTAATTCGCTCAGGGACTTATGTTTTGGTATTTCCTCGTTATTTAAGGAGCATTTCTTATCGTGGATATGTGATAATACGCAGTCGTAGAGAAAACAAAGTGCTTAGAGCTCGCTATTACGTTCCTTCATGTGTGCACAGTTTTGCAATCAATTTAGACCAACACTGACATGTATATATGTAAGTAATATAGTTTTTAATTACATTTTTAATAGAAGGAATACATTAACGTGTCAAAGTATTAAAATACCTACGCACGGTGAGAAGTATCAATCAATTTTACTTATAAGAACTTTAAAAGTTTTAAGTTTTAGGTCAACATGTTTCCCAGCTGTTCCCCAAAACATACTGAGTCGTGACCCCAAAACCAAAGTGCGTGTTGAGCTTCTCCCGAGGGAAGCCCAGTTTATTTTTCCTTCTTGTGAATGTCCATCTCATATTGATCTGGGGTGCTCATAGAAAGGTTTTTGTAAGTGCAGAAATATACAAATTACATTCAATTAGGCACACAGGGTGCGGCCCAAATGTTGCTTCTCCGAGCGAATATTTGCTGGTTTTCTTAATTTCTTTTCAATGATAGTAGAAGTAATACCTCTGAAGTGTGGACTGTTAGTTTCGGGAAAAGAAGAAGTTTTAATATGTCAATTTGGGCTAAAATTGTGAAAATATTTCACTGTTTCTTGACATTTTTGAGACCAAACAATGAGAAATAATACTTGTCTGTTGCAGCCCTGGCTGTTACAGTTGGACAAAACTAATAATATATATATATATATTCAAATCTATGCATTAAATTGAGCTGGAGATCTGATTTAAACCTTTGGTTTAAAGTTTAATGAAATCCCCCATCCCACATGTACTTCATATCACCTGTGTCTATTGAATCAGGAGATCTCTGTCTCTCTCTCGACGGACGGGGAAAACATTTGTTGGCGTTTGTTTGGCGAGTACGGGCTGAGAGGTAAAGCTAACACACAGTATGTTGAGGATGAGGGGGGGGATAGACCTGTCTGGGAGGATACTGCTATTGAGTTGCAAATGAGCTTGTAATTAGCCCTTACACATTTGCCTGGAGGGAATTAGTGTGTGTGTGAGTGTGTGTGTGTGAGTTTTTTAACCCATTTTCCTCAGAATAGGGGTCGACAGTGATAAGCAGATAATACTAATTACTTCTCCTCCCAATTGCTTGTTAATTGTGCTTGGTGTGGATTTATACAGCATGGTAATATCCCCCATTCCACACACACACACACACACACACACGCACACACACACGCACACACAGCATGCCCCCCGCTTTGCCTGTTGGCAAAATCAACAGGTCATTTTTTTAAGCAGGAGGCTTCTGGTTAATCCTCTAATTAATTATGCCAAGTGGGGTTCCACCATCTATAGGTCCAGCCAATGAGGCAGTGTGTGCGTGTGTGTGTGTGTGTGTACATTCATTTGTAGTTACTAACAAGTTTTACACATTCTCCAGTTTGTTCTTAAATTAAAACACACACAAATTCAATGGCACTAAAGGTTTAGATCTGCTGAAGATAAAAACGTCTTTCTGACATCTTTCTGCACTCTTTGTAGTTATTATTACTTTATAATGAAATAACTGGTCGTAAACATGAAGAGTCTCTCACCCGATGAGTTGACGAGGAGCAACTCGAATGCACCAGTACTTTTGGGGTAAAGGCGTCGGCTCAGTCCGGGCCTCTGGATCAGGTGTGCCGTGTCCTTCGGGTGGTTCACCACCTGAAGGAGGAAACAGCAGAAGACACACAAAACAAGCAATTTGGGCTTTCCAGTTCTACTATCCTGCCTGATGGAAGGGAACCCAAACACTTGGAGGTAAACAGATAACAGATAAACCTTTCTGTGAAGTGACAGTGACAATTAGTATTTTATTGTTTGTGGGCTGTTGGATGGAGATGGATTATCTTTGGCAGCGGTTCAGAGGAACACTCAGGACTATTATATGAAGAGATAAAGTTGAACTTCTTAAGTGTTTCCCTTTAAGGATGCCTCTCCAAAACATTCATAGCAGCTATTTAACATTAGTGTGAATAAAATGACATTTTAAAGTACAACAGTATATACATTTTTGGTATCAATTTCAAAATAAAAGTGTCTGAAATTGTTACAGACGAGTATAATTACAGCTGTCCAAAAAACATGGCCACGGTGTGACATAAAGGAAAAATATATAGGATTTAAATGGTCTTGAAGTTACACATTAAATCACTATACGTACATTCTCAATAATAATTAAAGGCAGTAGAGACAAAAGCATGATCTGTGATGTCAAGATTTAAAGTATAAGATGTGATGTATATATATGACCCCCCCCCCGCCCCTCCCTTCTACAAACACATATGTAATCGGTTCAGTCCACCACCATCTTATCATTCATCCCGCTCCAACGGCTCGGGAGCGCTTAAGCAGATTTTGGTTCAGTCTGCTCTCAAAGTGTTAAACAGATTGGGTTGGTGGGGATTTCTTGTACTGAAGGTGTGTCTGTGTGTGTGTGTGTGTGTGTGTGTGTGTGTCTGTGTGTGTGTACGTAAGTGTGGTGGTGGTGGGCAGGGGCGCAAAGTGTCTGAAACTTGGAGGGGTTAGATTAACTGTGAGCATGATCTTCACTGAGCTCATTTCTCCCCTTCTGTGCCAAAGAGTGTGGCGGACACACACACATACACACACACGCACACACACACAGAGACACACACGCATAAAATCACACCTAACCCTTTGCATTAGTTTACCAATCCCACCTGGTATGTTAAGCTAGATTTAGGCTCTAACACGTATCAAATGATTGCCTACTGCTTATAGAGTCATTCTATACGCTTTCTATACCCTAAACACCATGAACAGCATCTCTAATTGACTGTAAATTAACTAGTGTTGATTCCGATAATTGATTAACTGCTTAGAGTAATTTATCTACATATTTGCTCATCTCAGCTGCTCAAACAAGATAATTTTCTACTTTTCTCTGTCTTATATTATTGTGAAATGAATAATATATATAATGAAGAAGAGATGATGAAGCCTCAGTCATAACTACAATGTTGAGAATCACTATTTGGGTTAAAACTTTCCTCATGAGACATTTACATTTTTAATTGCACATGCTTGACATGTAGCATCTTCCGGTGTTTCATCAGCAAATATTTAAAAATAAAAAACATAAATGTGTCCCGAGTATAAGTCTTAAGATGACTCCTCACTTGATGCTCATATGGAATTTATGTTTTAATACATTTATTTCCAAATTAAGAAAGAAATGTATCAGATTCATATTGTTTTAATTTAATTTTCTTTGAAGTTGTCTGTATTATGTCTGCAATAATAGATGATCATTTGCTTCAACAATAGATTATTGAAATGTTAAAGCACTAAAGAAGTATTTAAGATGACACAAACTGGTTTTGTTAGAGGAATTATTTAAATGTATTGTTTAGTATTGATCCCAACAACACAACCTGATGTTCAAAGATATTATCTGTATTCTAGACAGATTTGTAGACGAATTTTAAGCCACTTCACCGATGATCCTTCACCTGACTGCAACCTTTATCCAAAGACTCATATGCACTCCAGGGATTAATCTATGTCTGCTTTCAGCGCCGTTTGTTTTAGGCTGTAAGTTAAATTGCTAATTTAATATCTATAACTTAACGTTCAGGCTTTGGTCCACTGATGCTTGGTAAAGTGACACATATATATATATATATATACATTTCCTCTCAGCTATGGTGTGCAAATGAAGTGTAACGTGTTTGTTTGTATTACAGTTGACAGATGCTGACAGGATCCTTAACCTGATTAATAAGAAAATTATCCTAAGACTGATTAATGAGCTACTGAGATCAGAGGGATTGAACCAGGCAGCAGATCATTAATTCCTTATCCCGGAGTTGCTCCACCATACATCGATGCCTAGGGGCGTTTTTATTATGCCTTGTCCTGGCAAGAGGTCGCGGAGGATGAACTATGGAACCGTATCTCTTTTAATTACATGGGTATTAGCTGGTTGGGGATGGCAGCTTTGTGTCCCGACGTGTCTTCTCGGCCAAATGTCCAGGCACATTTTCATGACCATGACCCCACGATGTAATAATTGTGCCATCAACGTTCAGGCTTAACCATTCCTCACTACGACTTTAAAGTTTTCACTCATTCCTAGAAGTATGAATACCCTCACTTCTTGGCATTCTCCTACATCTTCTTGGGTTTGCCTGCTGTCAAAAAATCGTGGAGTGGTTTTCTCTCCACGTCTATCATCTCCTGTCCATGGCTGTCTCCATCTCCACCAGATCCGTCATCAAATAACATATCCCCGCTTGTTTGCTCGCTGCAGTCATCCCCGCAGTCAATGTATCCTCAGGCTATAAGCCAAACAAGCTGATCAGCCAGTCACCTCTGTACACACTACCCCCCACTAAGAGGCTAATGGCCCGGACGCATAATCCTTCTCAAAACAACTACAGAGATGCTAATTGTATCTCGCTATAAATACAGGTCGACTCCTTGTCCTCTTTCTTTATTTAGCTTGCGGCCACCGTTGCGCACCAGCTTCTCTGAAACATTTGACCAAATACCGGGAAAGACTCTGCTACTTAAGAGAGGCGGAGGATAGATGCTGCAAGTGTCAAAAATCTTGCCATCAATCTTGGAGAAAACAAAGAGGCAGCGAGCGCACGGAGCGTTACGCACGGTTGGACACAACACTTCATGCGCCTCGCGAACATTTCATAGCTTCTTCGGTGAGCTACTGGGGAGGGGGGGGCGGAAAGCACCTAGTCGAGATGTTCCCACTGCCAATGTTCACGCCGGACCAGGTCGCTCGGGTGTGCGAGAACTTGGAGGAGACCGGGGACATCGAGCGCCTCGGCAGGTTCCTCTGGTCCCTGCCCGCGGCCGTCCCTGGCTCCGCGGGGGAGGCGCTCAACCGACACGAGTCCGTGATGCGAGCGCGAGCGCTGGTCGCCTTCCACGGGGGAAACTTCGAGGGTCTTTACCAGATCCTCCAGAGCCACCGGTTCACGCGCGAGTCGCACGCCAAGCTCCAGGACCTGTGGCTGGACGCGCACTACCGAGAGGCGGAGAGGCTGCGCGGGCGGCCGCTGGGCCCGGTGGAGAAGTACCGGATCCGCAAGAAGTTCCCCCTGCCCCGCACCATCTGGGACGGCGAGCAGAAGACCCATTGCTTTAAGGTAAACACAATGATACGCGTTCTAGTGTTACGGCTGCTGGTGACAGGGTGATGGAGTTTGAGCCCCGCGGTACAACCCACGTGTCCCCTCATTTTAGGGCGAAATCTATTGCATCATATTATATTATTATAATGCATTCAGACTATAGGAAAGTGCATCTTAACATTGTAAACTTGACCACCAGCAGCTCTCTACAGATGATTTTTAACCTGCTGTATGGAGCAGCCTGGTCTTTGAGCTCTTAAAATGATAATATCCAGAGCTTTGGTTATCCATCTGCCTTCTGCCGTGACTTTACACTACTTTAGACGTGGTGGCCTGTTGCAAGATCAGAAGTCTCGTACAAGTCTGGTCAATACTTTCTGACCAGGATATCCAGGCTTTCATATACCGACAAACAAGGTTAGATTACGGCTCCTAAATATGCCAAATTAGTAGTTTTAGCACTGATTTCAGCACAACTTGTAAATCTATAGGTGAATACATCATGTTAATTTCATTTGTTTCGTCATATATCTTAAACCAACTTTATATGATGTCACACAGCCTTTTATTTGACCTGTTTTTGATTTAAAATGGTCACTTCAGCATAATTTCCTGTGTGCACCTGCAAAGGCCAGATTTCTGCAGGTTCCATTAGAGTTTAATCTGTAATTAGCAGCTAATATTTCAAATATAAAACCACAGTATGATCAATAATCTAAACGAGCCTATCTATCTGCTATCCAGGAGCCAACATAGACATTTATTCCATGTTGAACTCTTCAGCTCCTCGCCTGCAGACATGTGTATACAGAAATATACACAAACACTGAATTTCATTATTAGTGGTTCTTTTGGAAGCAAATAGATTGTCTTTAAATTATGATAACTGTTATGATAGTCTGTTAAATGTCACAAGAGAGAAATTTACTTTAAGGATTCAAAGATTAAGTTGTGTGTTTATGTGATCTCCCTCATGTGACTGGGGGGGAAGTATCGTTCATAGTTAATCTGTAATTCCAAACCTCAGGAGGGATAGCTACCCCGACAGCCTATTAAGCCCCTTAACATGATCCAATTTGGTGGCTATGAATTGTCATGTATACTTCCAATAATCTACTGTACTAATAAATCAAGTGTAATGTGATTATACTGAGCATCATATGAGATTATTGTGGTCTAATAGGATATTAAAACACCATATGGTGTCTTATCAAAGTGCTATTCCATGCTAATAGAGTGTACGTTGTGTTGTCTACTTAACAGAAGATAATATAACATGAGATTAATGAATGGCAGCCTAAATATTCCATATATTTCTATGTGTTCTCCAGGAAAGGACTCGCAGTTTGTTGAGAGAGTGGTACCTTCAAGACCCGTACCCCAACCCGTCCAGGAAGCGCCACTTGGCCCAGGCCACGGGACTCACACCCACACAGGTCGGCAACTGGTTCAAGAACCGCCGCCAAAGAGACCGTGCTGCGTCCGCAAAGAACAGGTATGTCAATATTTACATATGGTTATTGGTTAATTCCACTGTATGCAATGAGTATTAACATCTGCCTGAAGAGCAGCTCCAGCACATCCATCCATTGAGCCCGAACTCATGTCTCTCATCTCTCCCTCCACCCAGAATGCAGCAGGATTCCTCCCTCTTGCCCTCTGGGAGCTCCCCTAACGGCTCCCTCCAGGACCGCCGCCATCACGGCCACTTGTTGCCTCCGTCTCCTCGCCACCTGGGCAGCCCGGAGGCCAGCGACTGTAGCACAGACGAGCGGCGAGGAACTGGGGCCTCCACCCCAGAGATCTCCGTCAGCAGCGACAGCGAGTTCGAGTCTTGAGAGGGTCAAGACTCTCTTTTCCCTGCGGAGGGGCGAGAGCAGCATCCATCATCAGACCCAGATAAAGACATTTAAACTGGCCGTGGCTGTTTGGAAACACTGAGGTGTTCTCAGTGGGAGGAGGAGGAGGCTGTGAGTGGACATTGTGAGGCAATGATGTGCAAAAACAACCAGCACTTAAAAAAAAAGCACCATGGCACATGACTCCGACTGTTAAATGAACTAGTTTACTGCTGAGCATGGTCTTTAGATAATGTGAGTAATAACATTTCAGGTTTTTGATACTTTTGTTTTGGATAGATCATTTTCTAATAGTCATTATCTAAGCTACATAACTCATTTGTATGGAAATTGTGAGGACACAATGAACAATGCCTTGGGTAGGCTTTTAATATATGTCGCTACATTTAGATGCAGAACTCTATTATCGTCAGACTACAGCAATACAGTTTGAATAAATCTCCAAAATGTACCTAATGGCACTATTACGAAACAATGTCAACTTTAACCATCTTGTTATAATGGCATGTAAACATAGTGACAGACCAAGTAAACACATTTCACTGCCTTAAAAACTAAGGGCATCACTCTTTTACAACAGAAAACCAATTCATAGCATAAGTTTAGAAAGACTTTATGTAACTAATGATGCAAATGTGCTGCTTAAAATACAAAACCATTTTGTTACCAGCTGTGTTTTACCTGTTCACTCCGTGTTTGTTTACCGTTTAAAATATGTAGTTTTTGTTTTTGTAAATGCTCCTGAGCTGCTCTGATGAATTCCCGCAGGAGCTGAAACAGAAAAAGACGAGACAGCGAGAATGTAAAGCACTAGTCGGTCTTAACTCAATGTGCCTATTACATTTGAGAACAGTGAGACCCGGTCAGGATACGATTGTGTCCTCGTGTCACAAAGACACACTCAACGGCCTGTTTGCTGTCTCTTTTTACAACCATCATTTCTCATAACACATTACTGCAATGAAAAGATGTATTTTGTAAATGTTTTATGTAAATAAATTAACCTATTTTTATCCAAAGTTATACTGACTTGCTGTATTTGTGAGTTCAAAACTGTGTTGATACAGTAGGCCTACAGCAATGATGTTTCTTTAGCTGCTAAATGCTCCACTATGTTCACCAGCTAGCGACAGCATTACTTAGCAGCTAGTCTGTTGAAGGGTAAAGTTAGGTAGGATAGAGTGGTTTTATCAGAGCTTTTCACAGACAAACCTTTAAATCACTGGCATGTTTTTCAATTAAATAATACAAGTCACACAAAACAAACACCTACTAATGTTTTGAGGACATTCCCAGGTTCCCAAAAGAGTCTTCTACCCAGCTTAAACAAAAAATATAATTTATGCGGGTCAATTTAGAATATTTTTACCTGTCCCGGAGTTGCAACTGTTTCCTAAAGCAAACAAAGATGGCGGCCGGAAGTGACATCACTTCTTGCTTATTTTGTAGCGCAACGAGCGTTAACGGTAGAAAACACGGGGGCAAAACGACGCCATCCATTGTCTCTTGAGCGGCCGCTATTCTATTTTTAGGAGGCACAAAACTAATGTGATGCTGAAGGAACCTAAGGGAGGATTATTATTAGACTACTGCTATTTTCTGTGAAGCAATTCAAAATACAGAAAGTATCATTCAGTGACAAAAGTTTAAAAGTGCATGGACGACTCAAAAACAGTGAACAGATGTAGTAAAATGTCTCACCAGTGGTGGGCAGAGTATAGACATTTACATAATAAATGGACCAAATGTTCTTTTTTTGATGTTGCAACTTTAAAAATGACTTGCCTCATTCAAAAGAAAGCTACCTGTTTTTACCTGAAGTTTAGGTCCTTCCCCTCTTTCCAGATCACAGAAAATGGGTGTCCACCCATTCAGCGATCCCGCCCACGCTGGAAGGAGTAGCAAGAAGACTTCTGCTTACCTGTCAGTTGTAGTCACTGCTAAATTCATTTATTATAGTCTTGGATTTGTCATTTGTTGGTGAAACTCCTGTCCTGACAGGAGGGAGTTGAGCTGTATTTGTTTAAGCATGGACAGCGAGGGGAGAAAAGTGGTGGTCTGTGACAATGGGACAGGGGTAAGTCAAGTAGTGTCTGTTTTGTACCATGCCGTTACCCAACAGTCTATTAACATCACTGGTTATTATCTTTTTTCTTTTCCAGTAACTTTTTAGCTTTTATTCAAAGTGTTTTCTTCAAAAATGTCTCCTGCAAACCTACACCAGCTGTGTTAAACATCTGTTTTATTTTAAAGTAGCTGCTCTAAGAGGGAAAACGTTTACTTCTGGATCATATGCAATGGTTGACATCTGAAGGGTGTGAATCCATGTGCATACTGTAGCCTGATTCCACATCTGTCTAGACTTGTCACTCTGCCTCTGTATGTGCACACACAGCCATAAATAGTTGTGATGCTTTGAACTGAGCAACAACTGGATGAAAAGCAGGAAGAGAGATTTGAGATAGTAAAACATCCGGAGTGGCTCTTAAATACTGTATTGTGGCATGTAGATACTGATATAGGTGAGGACAAACGTGAATAATGAACCGTATATAGTCAGAAACTTGTGTCCTATATTTATTTTGCCTCTCTTTGGAATCCATTTCACCCCTTCAGGCTAAGGAATGTGTCCACGGCCACAAAGACAAGTTGAGACACTACGGTATGAGGTGCAGTCATGACAGGCAGAGAAGCAGCAGGCCATTTAAAAGCAATGCAACAATATACTTATGCCAAATGAGTTATTGCACATGCTTTTAAAAATGTAATGAAATTGCATTTACATGTTCTGATGAATAATCTGGTGAATGCATCATAATAATACACTCTGGGACAGACAGATTAAGCCGGATTAAACTGAATGGAATTGATTTATGAATGGAAATTATCCATTCCAAAAGGCTTTAGTGCCGGAGTACAATTAATGTGAGTTAACATACAAAAACGAGAACTTTATTCACAAACAAGTCCACGTTTGTTTCACTCTTACATCCCTCCCCAGTTTGTCAAGTGTGGCTTCGCTGGATCCAACTTCCCCGACCACATCTTCCCTGCCATGGTGGGTCGACCGATCATACGATCCAACACCAAAGTGGGCAACATTGAGATAAAGGTGGGATTACTCTAATGTCTTGCTTTGCATATTTTCCCCGTTCTTTGTCACTTATTAACACCAACTCTATGTGGTTGTATTCTGGTTAAAGCGAAGGGAATGCCTGCCTGGTAAGTCTGAACACACGCTATAAGACTTGTTAAGTTAATTAAACACCTGACCTACCTCCTCTCCTCTACCTCCTCTTACCTCGCAGCTCAAACGTATCAACGTGTCTTAGATCTGTACACCTGTTAGCTGCCCGTAAGACACAGTTAAATTCATGTTCTCACGGAACCTGAGGCTGTGCCGAGCACTCAGACTTTTACTCCTCGTAATCCTCACGGGACATCTTGTGGAGCAGGAGTGCAAAGGCCACGTTGGCTTCATTTCATAATCCACAGCAGAGTCAAAACAAAAACATCATTGTTCACAAGATAGTTGTCTGTCTCTTTTGGTCAAATATACCTTCCTTTTCCCCCAACATAGTATCAAAAGTTGTCATCAGTTTGATTCTTAGTCTGCTTATCTTTGATCACCTGATTTAAATACTATATTCTGAAAAAATGTTTTTACGGTTGCAAGTGTTAAGACAATACATTGATGTATATATTCCCCAATATATGGTATTGGAAAAAGTATTGTTTTTGCATCTGTGCCTAAATTAAGGCATCAGGAATGACATCTAAGAAACAATACCAAGTCCTCATCCTTTTTAACACAAAGCAAGAGCAACACAGAACAATTGCAGACTAACTGTAGAGTGCACATATTACAACTTCCCCCTATTCATAAGAAAAAAAACCCTAATCCTGTATTCCTAAAAAGGTAAATAAACAGACATTTAACAGAAAGGTTAGCTCTTATCCCGTTGCTGACCTCCTCATGCTCTCTCCCACCAGGACCTGATGGTGGGTGATGAGGCCAGCGAGTGCCGCTCCATGCTGGAGGTGTCCTACCCGATGGAGAACGGCATGGTGCGCAGCTGGGAAGACATGCTCCACCTGTGGGACTACACCTTCGGCCCCGACCGCCTGGACGTCAACCCGCCAGAATGCAAGGTAGAACACAACTGGGCAGATGTTGTACTCTATTAACTTTTCAATACAACAATACAAGCTGCACACGTTTCCTTGCAAAATGTTAGAGCTGCTAAATGTTGTGTGCAGCTTTTACGGAGGTTTGCAAGAAGCCTGCATTGTAATGAATTCTACATTGGTATGCTCGGTATCACAGCATTATCCTCTCTTTCTGTATCCAATTAAAAACGTATGCATGAATTCCCTCAGTTTGTATTGTATTTGTTTCTTCCTGAAGATCCTGCTGACCGAGCCGCCCATGAACCCCACCAAGAACCGGGAGAAGATCACGGAGGTCATGTTTGAGACGTACCAGTTCCACGGCATTTATGTGGCAATCCAGGCTGTGCTCACTCTGTATGCTCAGGGTAAGACATCAAGTCCAATCATATGTCAATATGTAGTTTGAATCGTTTTTTCATATTAAATTGTTGTTTCTGAGAGCAAACTGTAATAATCGTGTGTTTCAGTGTTTAAAAACAGACACAAGAAATCTAATTTCTAACTTTTCTGTTCTGTCAGACCTCCAGGATTATTGGAAATGTTTCATTAAATAATCTTTTGGGAATTGTTCCCGTCTACAGGTTTGCTGACCGGTGTGGTCCTCGACTCGGGGGACGGTGTCACCCACATCTGTCCCGTGTATGAGGGCTTTTCTTTACCCCACCTCACACGCCGGCTGGACATCGCAGGACGGGACATCACGCGGTACCTCATCAAGGTGAGCCGGGAGACTCTCAGCTCCATATTGCACATGAAGAAATGAGGGGAAAAAGATGCCTAAAAGACAAACGACAACACCACTCACCTTTTTGTCTTCCCGCCATCAGCTCCTGCTCCTCCGAGGTTACGCCTTCAACCACACGGCCGACTTTGAGACTGTGCGTTTGTTGAAGGAGGAGCTCTGCTATGTGGGATACAACATCGAGCAGGAGCAGCGCCTGGCTTTAGAGACCACCTACCTGGTGGAGACGTTCACGGTATGGTGAAGAACTGAATCCCAGGAAAGAAGTTTTAGTTTAAGTCTATAAGGAAGGGTTCAGCATTTTGGGAAATGTGCCTATTGGTTTTCTTGCTGAGAGTTAGACGAGAAGATCGATACCACTCTTGCACATGTGCGGTAAATATGAAGCTAAAGCAAGCAGTTGGCTAGCTTAGCTTAGCATAAATACTGGAAAAAGGGGAAACAGCTAGCAAGACACCAAAGTTTAAAAAAAACAACAAAATAACAAGTTATATCTTGTTTGTTTAATCTGCTCAAAAAGTAAAAGTATTGTAAGTGTAAAAACAATAATTTGTGGAGTTATGGGGTGGTTTATGCTAACTTAGCTCTATTTAGTTAGCGTACAAACATGGTATGAATTTTCTTATCGAACTCTTGGCAAGAAAATTGATTAATAAGCGTATTTTCCCAAATATAAAAAAATAAATGTAATGCCACTATAAGAATAATTTAAACATGTTTTGATGCTGTGTAAGAAAAGACATTGTGGCACGCTGCTGCCATGTTGTTCTTACAAAAGTAAAGTTGGTTCCTTTCTGTTGTGCAGCTCCCTGACGGCCGGCAGGTGAAGGTGGGTGGAGAGAGGTTCGGGGCCCCTGAGGCTCTCTTCCAGCCTCATCTCATTAACGTGGAGGGAGCAGGAGTGGCGGAGCTGCTGTTTAACACCATCCAGGCTGCAGACATCGACCTCAGGTCTGAGTCTCCTCACTGCCGTCTGTACTGACGCCCTGAAGAAGACACACAGGGGATGTAGACAAGTCGTTGTCCCATCTCCCATCTGTTTTTTTTTTCTTCTTCTCTGTGCAGGGCAGACTTCTATAAGCACATTGTTCTGTCAGGAGGGTCCACCATGTACCCGGGACTTCCATCCAGACTAGAGAGAGAGATCAAGCAGCTCTACCTGGAGAGGGTGCTGGACGGAGACACTAAGAAACTATCAGTAAGAACTTTAGTATCCACTGACAACATGTCTGCTCTACTGGAGAATGATGCAGTCTGGATACAGCTGGGGAGATAATCTGTTTATTAAAACACAGCAGCAACACAATGTTGGATAAGGTTATCGTTTACAACTTTTAAAATCTCTTCAATACCTTTGCATAAAATCAAAACAACAATGTTAAAACATGTTCAGTCATTTAATACATGTTAAATAGCATTGACAATAGAGCTGTTTTACTCTTTTTGTAATGATAATTGCATTTGACGAAACAATCTCAGCCTGAGGTCCACTTACTCGCTTGTTCTGGAGCTTTTGAGCACATCACATGGTCATTAAGACCAATACTGAAAGTAAGTGGACCTTGAGCTGAGACGGGTTGGGAGCAGTTTTATCTGGTGCTCTAACTAACAAACAGAGAGCGACACATACACTCATAGAGAGAACTCACCTCTCCTTTTTCCTCACCTGTGTAGAAGTTTCGGATCCGCATCGAGGACCCTCCCCGGCGTAAACACATGGTATTCCTGGGCGGCGCGGTGCTCGCCAACATCATGAAAGACAAGGACTCCTTCTGGCTGAACCGGGCAGACTACGAGGAGAAAGGCCTGGGAGTGCTGCAAAAACTGGGAGGTGGAATCAGATAAAAAAAACAACAACATCACCCAGATATTTCAGCTTTTATATCAACTTCTCACCTCTTATAGCCTGGCATGCTGGATGAAAAAGCTTGTACTCAATGTACAGTACTTCACGGGAAATGGCGCTCCTTCATTCCTGCTAGTGCTGGAACAATATTTAGATTAATCGACTGACAAAAAAGTGACAATTGTCTTTGATGGCCAAGTTTTTCTTTCTTTATATCATTTAAAAGTGGACATGCTTGAGTTTTCTGACATGTCATAGACTTCATTTCAAAAATATTTAATAATATAAATAACTGTTACAGCTATTGAGCAGCTGCTGAGGTGAGGTTTTATAACAGGAAAGCAATCCCCAGACTGAAAATATTTTGTTACATCCAATGAATAAGTGAAACCCCATATTGTGCTTTTTAAAAGGCTACTGCAATAAGAAAGTTATGTTAACGTGTGCTGGGAAACGCCACTGACTGATGTAGAAAATGTGAAATGTTTTAAACGGTAAATAATCATAAACCTGAAAAACAAAGTAGCTTGCTAGCTCATTGTAATCAATGCTTAGCTTATTAAGATATTCTCTGTCTTGATATTTTCTTTGCATTTGGGCAATATCAGTATTTGATTCGTCAGATGTTCAAGGAAAGTTTTACCAACTTTCAAATAAATTTGATCAAACATGCAAAATTAAGTATTTTGTGAAAAGTGAGCAGTTGTTTCTTTGATTTGTTAAAAGCTGGAATAAAGACCAAAAATATAAAATTATGTTAGAATGTGATAACTCTTGAATAAACCTGAGGGTGCTGGTGGTTTAACAGCAGGAGTAAAAGGGTGTTTGCTTCCATCTGGTGGTTGAATTCCTTTAAGACATCCAATCACAACATTCACAATCAAACTACAAAACCAAACTGAAAGTAACACTGTCAACAGATATTGCAATTTTTTTTATTGCGATACGGAGTTACCTGACAAAATACAGTAATGTGTTTTTTCACACCGAAAAAAAAAAGAAAGAAAAAGAAATAGTGAGCTCTCACAATGAACACATGCTTCACGCGCACCACATTCGCAGAACCTTCACGTTAAATGAAAAAGCATGCAATAATGTTCAAAACACAGAGTCATAGTTCTCAAAATGAACCCCCTCAGCTGATTTAAAAACTCCCGATATGTTGAAAATCCATACTTAGGTTTGATATCTACCCGACAAGTTGAACAATTAAAAGTTAGTTTTAAAATACACAACGTGATAATTGATAATGACACGGAGTAGAACAGTCAGTTGATAGTGATGACTTGCAGCAGGAGCTACCAGAAGCTGGTGACCTTTGACATTTACATTCTACCAGTCACCGAGAGGTCCTGGTTTATTGGTCAGACCGGTCGTGACGTTATTTTACAGTACGGCCAAGAG
The DNA here is from genome assembly GCF_004355925.1 of Anarrhichthys ocellatus. Taxonomy (NCBI): domain Eukaryota; kingdom Metazoa; phylum Chordata; class Actinopteri; order Perciformes; family Anarhichadidae; genus Anarrhichthys; species Anarrhichthys ocellatus. Next base: position 3,397,774 of record NW_022280041.1, on the reverse strand, counting down.
AAACAGTAGAACTCAAAAAAGCGGTGAGTTGAAAGGTGAAATGAATGCAGTTGTGAAGGGATTAAAGTCTGACACGTTTTTAATACATTCGCAAGTCATTCAGTAAATCTGTCGCAGGTTGTCTCGGCGCGTCGATGTGATGTTGTTTCTCACTCGGGTTTTAAAAAACAAGAGAGCCCGATGCTTTTCTTGTCACTTCCCTCCCACTCGCTCATTACTCCACCTGCCAAAAAACACTTAATAGAATACGCCAGCGGGGAGGAGAGTCTGCACTAAAATAAGCAAAAAAATAAAATTGTCTCCGTGGTTGACTCTAAAAATAAACAGCTGATTTAAAAGCTTCCCTCGAGCTTGACATTTCTTTCAAGGTAAACACCTGTTGTATCACAAGGTGGCCTCTCTTTATCTGTGTTTTTTTGTCACTTTGGTATTGAGGTTTGGTCTCGGCTATAACACATCTCACCCTTTTTTTTGTCTAACTGTATTCCAGGGGGCACCGAAAAAAAGCCGTTAACAACGTGGTATCCATCCAACATAAAAGTGAAGTAATAAAACATCCAAGTGTCTTTTTAGATTGTTGCCCAGAACTATACTGTGAAAGGGTTACATCACCACGGTGGACAATTTGCCTTCTCGTGTGCGTACAGGAAGTGATTTTTGTTTCCAGGCAACAGTAGTCTCACAGAATTTGTCTTTGGATTTGAGCCTCCACACGTTTTTTAATGATGTAATCCCTATCACGGTATAACTCTGGGTTCATGTTTCAAATAACAAAACAAAATCCATTTATTACACATTTTCCATGTCACAAATAGTAGTACACTGCTTTACACCAGCAGCCACACTGAGTGGTACATAGTACAACCGTTGGTCCTGCTGTGCTCGGCATTGTTGGTCCATTTTTTTCAGGAAAGAGTTTACCGTTAAAGGTCTGCTCCTAGTCTGGAGAAGGGCTGTGGTTTTTTCAAAACGAGTCCTGAACCCACGACGAGACACAACACACCGCCCGGAGAAAAAAAGAGACAGAACAAGAGAGAGAGAAAGAGAGAGAGAAAGCGAGAGCAACCATCCATCTCCTCCTCCTCCTCCTCCTTCCTCCTTCCTCCATTCCTCCCACTCACTCCTCACACACTGACTCGCTCAGGTCCACGGCGCCACCTCTGGTGAGCCGCCGCATCTTGCTGAAGTCGTGGTCGGTCCTCAGGTAGGAGAGCGAGGGGCCCCCCTCGCTGTGGCTGGCCAGGTCCTGGGGCTGGGCCTGAGGCGGCAGGGCCCTCATCTCGCCGCCGCTGCGCCAGTACAAGGTGTATTGCTGCGGGTCGGACACTCCGAAAGTGGCGGCGCACAGCTGCGCCAGGGCCTGGCTCGTCTCCCCGGCTCTCCACTGCAACGTCCGCACGGCGCTCCGCTCCCCGTCCTGGAACAGTATCCGAACGCACCTCTGTAGGGAGGGAGGGAGGGAGGGAGGGAAGGAGGGAGGAGAGAGAGAGGAAAAAAAGAGTGAATATATACTGTATTCATGCAAAACAGAGGTCAAGGGGCTTATGGAGTGAGGGCAAAAGAGGGGGAGGAGAGAGAGAGAGAGAGCTGTGCGAGCACACAGGCTGATAATCCACTGTGATAAATGAGCCAAAATGATGCTCATAAAAGACATTCTCTCTAAAAACAAAGCTCCTGCTTCCCACACACACAACCAGCAGGTCCGAGAGCTTCGTATGAACAATCGTCTTCGGGAAATTGCTCTTTTCTCTGTTGCAATATTACAGCTTCATTGACAAACTCCCAATATCAATCCAGTGGAGCGCGTCCACGTCCGAGCTCACCACATATAATCCATTAAGCTCGCTCTATCTCTGGTGAAGTTTTTCCCTCAACACTTGCATCCAAACTTTTCAAAAAAGAACAGAAAGCGCTCAAACACGCAACTAACGAGTCCCTCTCAACAATTGCCACTCTTCAAACACTTAGCCAGCGACCTGACACCTGAGCTATTATATAATGTCAGATTCAGCCACCTACAGACGCCCTCACAGCTCTCCTTAGAACACACAGTGAAAACATGCTCAACATAATCCTTTTACCAAACATCCAAGCTTGAGAAACCAGAGAGAATCCTCTTGCTCAGCCACACACCGACACACACATCCTACCTGCACACACAACAACACACAACTACCCCCCCTCCCCTCCTCCTCCTCCCCCCCCAAACACACACACACAGATGCACAAGTGGCCAAATATGCTCTAAAAAGACAAAGAAAGACACACAATCAACAGGTCTGCCATCATCAAAAACTTACAGAGTCACTGAGCTCCTCGCTGTCCGTGTGCATATTGTGTTTGCCTGCTTCGATGGGTAGATGCGGCTCAATAAATTTCATGTTATCTGACCGCCCACTTCTTCATAGCACTTGGCTCACTGATCCCGCCTGTGTCAGTGGAAAAACTGGCTGCCGGGTGAGTTAGATCGGCTATTTGAAGCCAGGAGAGGCACCACGTGACGAGACAGAAGCGTTGTGGATGACAATGCCTGCCCTCCCCCCACCCCACCATGGCCACCATTCACCAGATCTGGGGCCGGGAGGGTGACAATAGGAGAGTGTAGGTGAAAGTCGGTGTATTAGTGCACGCCCCGTCTAAGCCAGATCAGCGGATTACCTCTAAAAATGCTCACGACTAATGAAAGATGAATTTGAAACGTGTCTGTGCACAGAGGAGGGAAACCCATGTGTTGTTTCATTTCTGACGGATGAACTATACGGTTGCACCATTTGCTCGACCTCTGGGAAATTTGAGTGCTGTCCTCGACTTCAGTAATACCTGAGATCGACATTGAATCAAATATGGGTCGCCGTTGCCCGTTTCCGGCCCACCCGTCGCTGTCACAGCTGTAGGATAATCTGATGTTCCTCAGCCTGCATCGCCATCAGTGTAATTAATGTAAAGTCTGATCTCTTTAGGGGGATTATCGCCTCGTTTGTGTTCGGCCTTTTGTGGCCGTTCAATTAAACACGACACATGGTTCAGGTTTGAATCACGAAATGTGGAAACAGCTCGTCAATTATTCGTAATGTCTTTTTGGAATTTCGTAATTTTAAACCTTTTATTTTCCCATCTACACAGACCTCTAACAATCTTGAAAATCAGTCACATCATGGTTGAATCACAGATATGATCTCCCTTTACATCATGCAGTATCTTCCTGGTTTAAGTTGATTTCTTTTTTTAGGATTTAAGGTGATAGACTGAACTTTGTTGTTCCAAAAGTCTGAGATATTTTATTACCTGTGCAACGTCTGCAATAAAGGAGCGTACGGTGCCCCTGCTGTCAATCACTTTTTATTACTGGTTGTTTCGATCCACACACAAAATGGGTTCCAGTCTATATTTTAGGAAGCTCTGAATCACTCTACCCCTCCAGCATCACTAAGCATGGCACCTCTGTCTCTCTTCTGTGAATGATCTCATAAGCATCAACACGTATCCAAAGTACTGAGAGCGTTGAGAAAGCAAATCACTAAAATACAAAAACAGCAACTCTAACATAAAAACGTAAACCATTTTAAATTGATTTTTTGTAGAACATCCCATCGAACTGTTTCACTGCATAACAAGCAGGAGTTCCTACGCTCCGCACATCAATCAGCTCTTCGCACAGGGCAGCTATGTGTGACAGCTATAAAGTAGATTACTGTGCAAACCCACACATGCTGTAACACTACAAGTGTTTCTGTGTTGTGCTATACTCCAATAAAGAAAAAAAAAGCATCTGGCACTGCACCGACCTGGCTCTGCTGGCTCTCCTTTTGTCTCTGGGCCTCTCGGCTCCGTCTGCAGCTCCACTCCTCCAGAGCCTCCTGGGCCTCCGGGGTCAGGCAGCCTGAGAGCTGCTGCTCCCTGTCCAGGCTCTGGATCAGACACAGGCTGGCGTACATGCTGGTCAGGTAGTACCCACCTGGAACCAAAAACAAACAATAAAAAGAGTACACAACTTCTAGTCACTGTCGATAACAGACAAATAGTCTGAAGTAAAAGATTAGAGCAGGACTTTCAGAGCAGATTCATGAGCAGGCAGAGTAAATATTGATTTAATACTGCATGGTTTGTTTTCTTACTAAGAATGTAAGAAAATACAGATGAATTTATTGATAGTAAAATATGAAATGACCTAAATGTAATTAGTCGCAAGTAATTAACATCTAGAGCTGAATTGATTTACTTGTACAGAAATTGAATCAATAATAAATTAAGTAATTTTTCTTAGGAAACAATTGGATTTTCTGGTTTTCTTAGTCTTCTATGATCGTACTTTATATATAATTAAATATGTTTAGTTTTTGGGCTGTTGTGTTGATCAAACAAGCAATTTAAATATATATGTCCTCTTGGGTGTAGTGACATTTTGTGGGCATTTGTCACTATTTTCGGACATTTAACACAATATTAATCAATGAATGGAGAAAATAAATGGCAGATTTATTGATAGTGAAAAAAATCTTGAGTTGCAGCCAAGTTACTGGCCAAGAGTAGTAGACTCTCAATAAAGTCACATAACTCAAGTCAACACATGCTGAATTAGAGGGGGGTGTATCCTATCTACCTGAATACAGGTTGTCCCATATGTTATGAGAATCTACTGTGTGAATACTGGCACCAGTAAAAGGTCAATCGTTACTCCATTAAGAGCTTAGGTCGTACCCTCTCCTCCGAGCCAGGAGGGCTCCAGCAGCTCCATCATGTACTCCACCTCTATCAGGATGTGAGGCCTGTTGCACTCCACAATCACGTAGGACAACGACGGCAGGAAGTCTTCCCAGCTCACTTCCTGTCCTGGAGAGACAACAGGAGGACGTAAATTACTTACAATTTGGATAATATTATGTATATATCATAGCAATTTGTATGGACAGAAAAGGAGAAAAAAAGTTGTCGTCAGCTTGGTAAAAATATATAATAGGTAATATTCAGCTTTACTACCCTGATGATGCATTCTTTTGCAGCCGGTCGTGCTGAGAGGCAGACAGGTCGTGCTGCAGCTCACACAGATACAGTACGCCTGAAGTGTGGAGCTCTTGAGAGTGAAAAGACACTCTCGCCTTTGCAAAGATTGTGTTGACCTTCATTCCTTTTTTCAAGGAAGCTTTCAAGCAGCAAATACAGTACGCTGAATAACACAACGGCAATAATGGAATATTTGCAGTTGACCATGTCCCTCTGTAAATGCATGAACTTGAAATCAAAGTCATTTTTTAGGACTACTTGTTTACTTTAGAGCCTTTAAAATCCAGTGAAATAATGTAAATGTTCTCACCGTGTAAGGACCCCATGGCCTTGTGCACACACTTGCACACTTGCAGCAGCAGCAGCACCTTGTCGATGGGGGAGTGCGTCCTCTGCATCAGGAGCAGCTTCTGCTTCACCCTCTCCACCTCGCGGCTGTCGGGGACGCCCGTCCGCACGCCGAGCTGCTCCATGGCGGCGTCCCCCTTCAGGCGGATCATGTTCTGGGTGAGGCGCTGGCTGGTGCCGTCCTGGTTGTGCGACGCCACCAGAGCTTTCTCCAGGTGGGACCTCAGGGGCCGGAGCACGCAGGAGAACATGGCTCGCTCCAGCGCCAGGTCTGAGGACAGAGGGGTTCATCTTTTGGCTGAGCCTGAGACATTTCTTTTGTATTACTGTGAGTTTTTCTTTTCCTGTAGACACAGTTGCTTGTGCGTTTTATTTATTTTGTCATTTGCAGGTGGAGAAACGTGTCTACATATCTAGAGGCACTGGCAAGAGGCCCAGAGAGGTATGCTGTCAGTGCTGTTGAATTATTTAGCTGAATGAAAGTGTCAACAATGAAAATGGAGGCGCTTTCTTCCTCTTGTAGAAAAATGTTTAAATAAATACCGAGGACATCTTTTTCTGCTGTGGAGGGGACTGATTTTCGAATTGATCGCATATGTGATTAAATTGTGTTTTTACCATTTTTTTAACAACTTACAAAACACAGAAAAAATAATCAACCTTAACATCTTGTGTTCATGTGATTTCTAAATTGTATTTTGACTGCTGCGATATTTATCGATATCTTGATATGAGACTAGTTATCGTCTGCGATTTGAGGTATCGTAATACGGCATAAGTGTTTTCCTGGTTTTAAAGGCGGCATTACAGTAAAGTGATGTCATTTTCTTAACTTACCAGATTGTTTTAGCTGCTCTGTTATTTGCTTTTACCCATTTAAGTCATTATATCCACATTACTGATGATTAAAAATCCAATTGTCAACCTTACAACACCGTCTCAATATCTATATCGTGATATTTGATTTTCTCCATATCACCCAGCCCTGAATAAATTAAAATGTAAATCTTGGAAAACTTACTGAATAACAGTTTATATTTTGTGTGATCCTCCTGCCAAAACATTGTATTATTTTCATAAGGACATTTCATTTCTGGAGGACACCAACGTTCACACAACATAGAATGTTTCAAGAGTTACTCTAAACAGGCAGCTCAATGTGAAACGGTTGTGTCAGTTTCTCAAGACAGGAATAAAAAAAACTCCAACAGCAGAATACTTTCCGAGGCAGACTTGACAAACCACTCTAACTTTCCCAGGAGGTAGAATGTGTTGCCGTGCTGCTGTATTGGATTGCATCAGATTGTCCACCTGGTGTGAATTTCAGAGAGTATGAAAGTATGAAAATCCTACAGTACTCTTTCATACACGGTGACTCTTCATCATAGAGAGACCCACATGTTCACATATTTATTTACGTGCTGGGAGCCAAAGGCAAAAATACATTTCTAGGGCCTCTTTTTAACCCCTTGTTAATGTTTTCCTAGCACCTGTAAAGCTAACATTCTGGAGATACAGTTTCATTTTTGGCCTGACAACAGTGATGTGTAATGCAAAAAAACTCTGGGGTTTCATTACACATGCATGCTCTCACACGTGGACACACACACACACACACACACACACACACACACACTGATTCTCCTGCAGTCAGTGGGCAGTCCTGACTAAGTGGGTAACAATTCTCCAGTGCACACTGTTTTCCACTCATCATCAATATCCTCCTCTCCCTCTCTCATGTTTCCCTCCTGTATAATCTCCCAACATCCCCCCCCCCCTCCCTCCCCCATCTACCTTACTATATCATTCCCCTTGTGATTAATCATTCACGCCCTCCATGCTCTCCATGTTTCTCTACCTCCCTCTCCTCCCAGCATCCCTCTCTCTTTTACCAGCTCTTAAGAGTAACAGATTACATGTAATGCGATTACAGCCTTGTTAGTTACCGGCTAGTTCTGAGGAAGAAAATGGACTTTTTCCGGCTATTACTCATAGATCTGTAACTGATTACATTTTCAAAGTATCCTGCCTATTTCAATCCCTCCCTCCCACCCTCCCCTGAATCGTGCTGCTCTTCAAGTGAGCGTGGGACTGTGATATCTTTTTATGATAAACGAGGGGGAGAAAAAAAAAGAAAAAAAATGCAAATGCCTCCCACCGACGCAATGCGAGATAAATCAGAAAACAGAGCGCAGGAAGGAAGGATGGGAGGAAGGAAGGAAGGAAGGCAGCGGCCGACCGCTCTCCCCTGAAGCCTCTGCACTGCCAGGCAACCATCCATCATGACACATTTACGCATAAACACACCTGCGAAACACACACTCGGCCGCACTCAAAGGAGTCCAAAAAAGACAAACCTACGCACAGGACTGTGTCAAAAGATCTAACTAGAATCCTTCCAGTTAGCACCCTGCGATGCCTTCACAATAACGAGAACAATCGCGCTTTGAATGTGATGGATGTGAGTGCAGGCGCGTCAGGGACGGGCTTTCCTAATGCTGTTTTCTAAATACCAGAGACAATATGAGCTCTGGTGAATGAGGCTCTACCCCCCCCCCACGCAAACTACTTTGTGTTGACAGTGCCTTTCACTGGAGCCTGGGCAGCCCACCATTTATGAGAAAAAGGCTGTCTGTTTCCATAGACCTGCGTCCTCTGGCACCATGCTCTATTGAATCAGTGTTTTCTAACAGTAAGGCTTTTTTTTCTTCACATTTCTCTGCCTCCTGCTGTCCCCCGGTGCACTCTGCACCGTCTCCTCGTTTCGACGTGATAAACTTAATCACGCAAACCAGAAATTTTCACGAGGTTGAGAAGATTGAGCTCCGAATGTAATCCGGCACAGTCGGCTAAATTCAATTTGCAGATGAAATAAAATTGTTATTTCTTCGATTTCAATTGTGGAGAATGACTTTTATGTGCACAGTTCCACATTTACGATATGTAAAACACTTTCTAATAAGGTATACTTTATAGGAGATGGTTGTTTTCCATTTCACTTTTACAGATTCAGGGTATAATTAAATCTGTCCGAGTTTAGTTCTGCTGTATCAATATGAACCTTCCTCATGACAGGAAGTTGGTTCAACAAATCTGATTGTTTGAGGCCTAAGGCTGCACTACATGTCTTTGAGATATGGGCCATCTCTTCTTGACCTGCAATTACTCATTTACTTTACTAAGTGCAAGAAAACGGAAATTAAGTTTGCCATACTTCACTGCCTCACAAGACTTATGCACTCTTAAGAGATTAACAGCCGTTATTTGAAAAACATGTCCATGCTATCATTCAAATATAATGTGTTTTAAATTGATGTTAGCTGTATTGTGTATTGACACCTTCACCAGGTTCGTGTTTTGGTTACCTTTCTCATTCTCGGGCACCAGCGTCTCGATGGGAGGCTCCAGCTCTCCGCTGTCCAGCAGGCAGCACTTTGCCTGAGACAGAAAGAGGCGCAGACCCTGCAGGAGCTGCACAGAGGTCACACGGGAAGAGGATGAGGAAGAGGAAGAGGAAGCCAGGGATTTGAGCACCTCTCTCTGTGCCAGGAGGAAGTCCTGGACCATGCCGCCAAAGATGGAGCGCCTGTCCCTGGACAGCTCCTCCACCAGTCGCGTCAGCCGCTTGTCCGGAGCGAAGAAACAGACGAACGCCTCGCTCATGCGGTGCAGCCCGCCGCGGCCTCGAGAGCGCACGAGCGGCGGACGCTGGTAGAAGTGAGCCTGGGCCTGGGCCATGCTCTCCGGATCTGAATCCGAGTCGCTGTCCTCGTCCATGCTGCTGAAGGAGCTGCTGCTGTCGAGCTCGGCGAGGGACGGAGCCGGGCGGCGCTCCAGGGCCAGAACCGCCACCTCGATGCCTTGCGCCTCTGCCCGGATGGACTGCCGGGCCTGTGGGGGCCCCTCCACATTTGCAGATGTCTTGATCGGGACAGAAGTGAGTCAGTTTATTAAAAAAATAAATAAGAAAGCATGTTTAATTTGAGACATTTATGGTTGTTAATATCAATACAAAACATGAAAATGCTGCTGTAGAGATGCTTTTCTTCAACATTCTAATACTCACAGTCCCACATAGAAGTGAAGGAACGGTCTGAGAAACAAATAAAGATGTAAACACGTATTACTTGTGGCACATAGACAGACATCATGTCCTCTTCATCCACAGAACCCGGTGATACGGCGGGGGTTCTCCTCAGCACGCCCGCCCCAGGGTGAACTTTTCTCTGTGGGTTGCTGCCGGCCTTCTGCAGCCTCTCTGACCCTCCCGGCAGCTCCAGTGACGAGGGAGGCGAGTAGGAGCCGACCCCCTCCAGGGACAGATTCATGGAGGACTCGGAGAGCCGGAGCCGCATGCTGCGCTTGAAGCGGTGCCGTTTATTGGAGGCACTGTGGTTAATGAGTTGTGGCTGCTGCAGAAAAGAAAAAAAAAGTCGATTCAGACCTTCATCTCGCAAGAGCCAGTGGCTTTTTGATCTGTTTGTTTTTCAAAGGGTATGAAGTGAAGTGTGAGACGAACAGTAGTTCCATTAGCTGTCATATAGGAGGATGGATTCAGAGCCGTTGTAATGGACTTAACTTTAAAAGAGTGAAGTTTTCAGGCCTAGACCATTTTAAGTCTTTAAATGGTCTCCGAGAGCTCACGTAACCATACAACCTTCGCTACTTACCATGCTGACCTCCAGCTGTAGGAAGAGCGGGTTGATGAAGCAGAGTTTGCCTGGTCTACCCAGGGACAGACGTAGGTCCTGGGCCGCCGACGTCTGGCCCTGGCTGACGCTGGTTGACGCCACCGGGTACACCGGTCCGTTTTTGATCTCTGAAGCCGTCGGTGTGCTCCAGAACTCTAGTCCGAGGAGAAGAAGAGAGTTTGGATACCAACGTTTTGCAGTTACACGTTCAATAACTGTAGATCAATCTGATCTTTTCTAGTTTGTGTGCAGCAGTTGCGCAAATATTAAAAAATCAATGTGGTCATGATTCACTCGTGTTACATAGAAACAGAACAGAAAAGCGATGCAATATGTGCTGTATAATGTAGGTTTGTCTGACTGGAGCACACTGCTTTTGCAGAACCACGGTGAGAAAGAGTCTTTTGTCTCTGAGCTGCAGTCCGTGACACATGCTGTGTCTTACTCGTGTCATTTGCCATCTTGAAGTCACACCTCGTTCTCTGCTGGTGCATAAGTATGTTACCATGTTAAAATAGATGCCAGCTGGCAGTCACTACTATCGTCACTTAATACTTTTACTTTTATTTAAACATTTGAAACACTTTGCTGAGGAGAAGCCACTACAGAGCAAGCTCACTGTATCCTCACAGTATCCAATGCTGCAAGGCGGTAATTTAAAAAGGATGCTTAACTTCAGTTTGATAGTTATCTATACAAAGAATACGTATATAAAACTTCAAGCGATATTTGTTAGTATGCTCTCTTTTTGGCAGTTGGTTAGTTGGTGGGTAAAGTGAGTCAACAGGCATGCTAGCATTGCTGCGAGGCGAGCAATTTGACCTGCTGATAATGCCAGATGAAAAGTCAGGGGGTCATCAAAGGTATTACAATTCATCCTGAGCAGGGGCATGGATGTCTGTACTTGAGAGGTCTTCACCGTACCTTGTCCCATGTGTGAGATGGCCTCCAGCTGCCTGTGTGTTGTGGCTTTAGCGATGGCCTCTGGTAGCTGCAGCGGGAAGGGCAACACATCTCTGCAGACGAGGGTAAAATCGACACGAAAAAGAAATGAAATGAAACCCCCGAGGACATGTGCCAGATGTCCAGAAGGTCTTGGCTGAGTGACATCAGGTGCGTTTGCATGGCCAAAAGTATGTGGACACCCACACGTGATGTGTTGCACATCTCCACTCTTCTGGAAAAGGTTTTATACAATATTTTGGGACCTGGCTGAAGAGGTTTGCTGCCATTGAACCACAAGAGTATAAGAGAGGTTGACCACCTCCCAGACGACGTTACAGTTCATTGGAAAAATGTCGGAAAAGGTCAGAGCCAATCAAAACAAAAGGAAACTGGGAAAACTATTTGTATGGACCTCGATTTGTTCAGAGGGGCGTTGCCACGTATCAACAAACGGCCTTCTCTAAACTGTTATGTTATTAGGAATTCCCTTCATTGGAACAAGGGGGGAAACCATGCAAAACAGCCCCCCAGCTGTCCGCATGCTTTTTGGCCATGCTGTGTTTTCAGTTCCCATAATGCATCACCTGCTGATACAGTAGAAGGCCACCAGTCGACACAGGTCAGGGAAGGTGAGCGCCGAGCTCTCCAAGGCGAATGCTGGTTATGGAAGAGACAGAGTGTGACTGACAGCTGTGGAAGGCAGTGGGACACTTGTTCAAATCTAGCAGGAAAACATGGCGGCCAAAAATAATGTGGAGAACCCATCGTCTCTGTCCTACACCACTTTACCCGGAGAGTGTGTGAACTGCAGCTGTTGCATGGATGACACGCGCTGATCTAGCTTTTTTTTTTATACTCACTGGAGTCGTCCTCACAGATGAAGCACTCCTTAACAGAGGAGGCACTTTTGTCCGCCGTCACTCTCAAACACAGCACCTTCCTCTGGCTGGAGCTGCATTTACGCACCAGAAATGTCTGGAAGCGCCGACAACCACCACAAGGAAAAAGGAATAAAGCGCAGGGACGTTAAAAATACATTTTCTTTTTCACAGATTATTCCGGAGGAGGCACAGATGGTCCAAATAGCAACGTAATGTACAAAATAATAAGCAAGATATATCATGAATATTCAGCTATCAGTGTGCAGTCGAAGCCTCAGAGGAGCTGTATGAAAATAAAATGATTGGTGTCTTTGTTAAAAATGACACATGTCCATCGTCCATGTCTTTGGTCAAGATGAGCAAACGTTTACTTTCACCTTTGGGGAAATTGAAGCTTCCTTAGTTAAATCCCACAGTTTTATGATTTTCTTTAGTTTCTTTAAATATATCAATGTGCCCCAAAATGTTTCCCTGTATTCCTTTAACTCATAAGGTCCTGTGATTGAAATAACCCGACTAGTCCGTACCCCAACAGGCTCCCTAAGCAGGACGTAGAGGACGGAGTCCTGGTTGAGTGACAGCTGCAGCCACACGGGATGTGTGAGCAGCAGGCGATCCAGGACGCTGAAGACCCGCTGAGGGCCTCGATGGGTGCTGCCCATCTCCTGCATCTGGAACACAGGAAGTACCAGGTTATTACTAAAAACAAAACAGCAGATAATTAGTTTGAACATCCATTTCGACAAAAGAAATCACAAGATTAGCTTTGCAACGACTAAATGTATGTCCACAAGGTCTTTGTCATACATACAGATTTTCTCTCTGTATGTTTTTGTCAATGAGTTCAGCGGCAATGAGTAAACTCTTTATGATATTTATTATATAAGAGCAGTTTGCACAGATTTTCCTTTAGAGCTGTGCCCAGACCGTGGCCCCTAAAGCTGAAGTGAAACCTACGCACTACACGAGTGTACTTATACTGTAAAGAGTTGTGTGAGTGTGACGGTGAACATACACATGTCGCTAGCGCTACATCGTGCCTTTATTACTTAGATCAATATCCCATCTATTGGATATGTATCGCACTGGATTTATCTGCAAAAATCCAACATGAGTGAGAGGACGTTGTGGTTCATGATCGTCACCTTAACCTCTCAGCTAAGCTTCACCTGCAGTCTGAAGGTTTTAACCAACTCATCCTTCAAAATTCACTTCAAAGCTCCAAAAGGATATTTAAGCAGCTTTACATCCTTCTGTTCAATCTATAATCAACGTGTTGTTGTTGTTGTTGTTCTGTCTTCACTATCACAACAGAAAACACAACATATTTCTGAAAAATGGATGTGTTTGAACTAAGACTGGAAAAAAATGCACCTTTACAATCCTTCAGTTTGAACTCTGTGTTTTCCTTATTGTATTTATTTATCTTTTTGAATAGATGATGTGACAGTGATCTGGTGTCTCCTGGATCAATAAAAGGAATTTAAACCTCAACCTCTATCTCTCTCTCCTTCTGCCTCTCTCTCCTTCTCTCTCTCTCCCTCCCCCTCTCTCTCTCCTCATCCCTCTCTCTCTCCTCATCTCTCTCTCTG
>NW_022280041.1:3382289-3383916 GCF_004355925.1 Anarrhichthys ocellatus | reverse complement strand
TCTCTCTCCCTCCCCCTCTCTTTCCCTCTCTCTCTCTCCCTCCCCCTTTCTTTCCCTCTCTCTCTGTCCCTCTCTCTCTCTCCCTCCCTCTCTCTCTCCTTATCTCCTTCTCTCCCCCCCCCTCTCTCTCAGATGGGTGCTGGATGTCACACTGTGTGGGTTGCCGGCGAACGCTTGTGAGCGTAGCAGCAGATGATTGCCATAGCAACATGGGCCTACACATCCTACCAGGCATTCCCACTCAGTGAAACACCCGACACACACACACACACACACATACACACGCACACACACACGCACACACACACACACACACACACACACACACACCATTTTAAAAAGGTGACAGGTTTTTCCGGGGTACAGAGGTGTTTTATTTCTAGGAAGCTTTTCTTTCTTTTAAATATGAAAATGAATAAATAATAAAAGCGATGGCGTTCATAATCAGTATTTTGTTTTTCCTCACATCAGAGCACCAAAGTAAATTCATGAGTAATGACTGAAGTCAGATGCCTGTTTCAGTGATATTAGAGGAAGCATTTGAATATTGTTCTCAATCAATAACACATTTGAATTTCTCCCATAATTTTTTCATCACCTCCTGCAAACTTATTACATAACTCTCCCCTCCTCCCAGGGAAACCGGTTATCTGTGAGCCAATCAGCAATCTGCAGGACCATTAGCGGTTAGCGGTAAATGGCATTAGAGGGGTTAGGAATAAAGTACAGCAGACATCAATCAAAGGAGGGGGTCGGTGTTATGTAACAATCACAGGTTTGTTCTGGCAGCTGTGAGAACTTTTTAATTCTGTTGAAAAATGAGAAAACGGACAGTTCGCTAAACCCTAAAAGAGCAGCTGTCCAATTATAGTTTAGCAACTGTGACAGGCCATACTTAACAACAAAATAAGGACCAAAAATATAAGAGATAATATGTAAGGAATGGATTGAATAGTGAGTTTGTCTGATGGTTACCTCTGTGACGTGAGGCACAAACTGGGGTAAGTAGTAACGTAGCATTTCTCCCAAAGCCAAGGGGCAATTATTCACAGGTTGGGTTAGAAAAATACCTGATCAGGACGACTGACACGTCCACTGTCAGTTAGAGGAAGGACGGCTTTGTCCTGCTCTTTATCTATTCTGAAGTTTACGCTCTTGCAACTCACTAAAATCACTGTGTTGCTTCAACAAGTCTGTTTTGTCTGTGATAAGCAACCAAAACCATTCAAGGGTTATGTTAGAAGAAATACAACATATGTATTTATAATTAGTACTACAATACCTAGATTAGCTGCTCTAATGCTGACTCTTTACATTGAACACTAAGACAGCACTAAGAGACTAAATAAATATAAAGCACAATACGACTGTTTTATCTGTCAAAGACTCACTTCAGACTTCCTCCCTTCAAAACATTTCACGACAAGTCAACAAGCATCATCTTCTTCATATTAGGAGTCAAATGGTTTTTTGGGTTATTTCAAGGTGTGCTTTAAAAAAAAGAAGAAGAAGCTGCGAGTGTGAGTGTGTGCCTGCAGGGTCACCTCATTGTGTATCTGGAGCCAACCACCACGCACATCCACAGTCCGATGACCCAACACACACACACACACACACACACACACAC
>NW_022280041.1:3374313-3382279 GCF_004355925.1 Anarrhichthys ocellatus | reverse complement strand
CACACAACCATACAAGGCTGTAAGACGCGCTGAGAGCGAGAGGAGAAAAAAAAAAAACAGAGAGCAAGACCCTTGTGTTTCGCTAGCCATTTCCAGGTCCGCCTTACATAAAATGCAACGCTGCCCACACACACACACACACACACACACACACACACACACACACACTCACTCGCACACACATACAGAAAGACTTATGTAATTCCCTCAGAGAAGGAGAGCCACACAGAGAGAGAGAGAAACAGATAAAAGACAACATGATGAAAAGAGTAGAGAAAAGCCCGGACTGAAAATTAAAGCTGGGTAAGGAAATCACAACTCCAGTGTTCATGCCTGCAGCGCTGAAGTTCAAGCTGGCAGACTGGAAGTGTAATAAGCAGAAAGGAGACACGCACTGTATATCTAACTAGGTGTTTTTTGCACCTGAGGGCGGCAGCAACCCAGCAGGAAACACCAGGGAGTCTGATGCTGCTGAGGACTGACAAGTAGATGAAAAGACAGTTAGGGCAAGACTTGTCTGAAGGAGGATGAAGGGAGTAGAGGAAGAGGAAAAAGGAGCCTAGTAAGTGAGAATCTGTGGGGAGATGTAGAGGAAAGTGGAGTTCCGGAAAACCCCCCCTAAATTACGTTGCATCTTCTGGGAGGCGTGCTCAGTAGAGGGGGGAATTGGCTCGTGCAGGGCAGATCTGGAGCGAGCATTTCTAGTGCACAAAAAACAAATCAGCAGGCTGCTAAATGGGTATTTTGGAAAGCGAACATCAGATCTCATTGTGCAAATGTTGACTGACTGCTACAGAGAACCTGCCTATAGTTTACACCTTCTTTTTCTTTTGCAGAAGAGATGAGAGATTTGGAAAAAAGAGATGCAAAACATGGACAGAAGGGCGGACCGACATGGTGGCTGAGCGAGTGATGACGGATTGATGGAGTGACTCAAACGCTCACAGAATACAATTTGTTTTTTCAGCAGATCTGAGAAAACAGAGCAGGTGCTGTAGGTATCAGTGTTGAACTGCATTTTCCTGTACATGTTCGAGGTGTTGGAAAGGATTCGTGCAGCCTAAGAATAAGAAAACATCACCAGACGTCACTCATCGCACCCAAGTGTCACGCATCTGTTCATCCGATAGACATACATTTTTATTTTAGAGTAGAAGAGATAAAAGACAAAAAAGGGGCATGAGGTGAAGCGGAAAAAAACACAAGGATTTTGGGAGAACAGTGTAGGATGAAGGAGATCAGTGACAGCGAGCAGCTGCTCACCGGGAAGCTCAGTCTGGTGCAGATGGACAGTATCGTGGTGTACAGATCGGTCCACCTCCGGACCAGTGCCCCATCTGGTTACAGATAAGCACAACGGCACCCCAAAGGATCATGGGATCAACGGTTTCAACCTTATGCCACCTCCAGATATTCCCTGACGGTGGTGAATGAAGTGGAGGGTTGTCAGCAAGGTGTTTGTTTGCCTTTCTGTCAGTGGACAGATGTTGTCATCGCGATAGCGTTGCAACCGTGCGAGATGCAGATACGAAACTTTCCAGGCGTCTAGCTGAGGTCATAATGAAGGCGGAGTTTGAAGATAGGTGTGGTCCGACCAAGGGCGTCGGGAGTACGAGGGTTGGAATCTGGAAGGGGCGTGGTGTGATTTGGCGTCGCGGCCATGGCAAGATGGTGCCTATTTTTTGTTTCACTTTTTTTATATTTTAACTTATTTAAATGCTCCTTGAAAAGTGTTTTGTGTTAACCTTTATAAATGCCACAAAACACATCAGTTTACAGTAAAATGTATTTTACACGTTTCTGGAATTTCCCAGTCAGGCATTTCCTACATTTCCCAGAATTACTTTCAGCAGCCTCCACATGCACATGAGCTTGAATTAAGTATTTTGTGTTGGTGGCTGTAGCCATAATGATAGAGATAGTGAGAGTAAAAGAGCGCAGGGTTCAAGTGAAGAAAGACGGCCCGTTACACTTAACACGACACATATTCTAGGCGCAATGCATTCTTGTCTCTTGAGGACACAACCAGAGGAGAAATGAATATCTCTGCCTCTTCTAAGATCATTTCTGATCATTAGTTTACAAATACCGAGATGAGAAATAACGCCGCTGATGTTTACGGTTCATGTGTTCACACAAACTCAATTTTTGGCTGAGTGATAAATCATCTGCACTGCTCATTACATTTCGCCAGTTATCCACAGCAACACAAAACATAACTAAATAAGTGGAGACAGTTGCAGAAGGCTCCTGAGACAGGAAGGATGAGGAGGAAACCGAATCCTCCACCCCCTCGACACCGAGCCGATGCAGCCACACACACACACACACACACACACACACACACACACCGTCTCCAGCCTCTGCTTTGTCACCCAAGATGCAACACAAGAGTCTTCACAACGTTTTCCTCCACGAATGTAACCTCCAGCCAACAGACATGTAATGAGAAAACAGACTGCGACGTCGTGCACTTTGCTCCTCGTCACATCCTACATACGCTATTTCCATCTGGAGATTTTTGACAAGCACTGCAAATTCACACTTTTTTTAATTAATTTTTTTATTTTGATATTCTTATAAGCTTTCGTTTGTGTTAGAAATTTGTGTTAGTATGTGCTTGTCATCATCAATTTAGAGTATGACGATATCTGGATATGTGATTTCATCACAATAGGATTCTATTGAAAGAAGATAAACTGTCGTATTGATTTATCGTTCAGCCCTTATATGTTTACAGTACTCTTTACATTCAACAGGTTATACTTTACTGCCAGTGTGTATTTCCCTTATCTTACTTTTGTGGCTGTAAACGTAACTCAGCTGTACACTGAAGGAAACTGTCGAACACACAAACACACAGTTTCACCTCTAAGTATGACAGAAAGGAAAGTAAACCCCAAACCTTACTAGAACTTTTGCAGTCCAGTCACAAAATAAAGTGTCCGTACTTAACGTCAACGCTGGAGTCGGCAACTCTCTGCAGAGGCAACGGGCAACTGAGAGGATTCTTTTAACTGTAGCAAAGACGCAGAGTTGGTGTACAAGCTCGGTGTACGACAGGTGCACCTCAACAAGTGGATCAACATTACTCAGCAGCTGGTATGGAGGCTCTCCAGCTGTGTTTCATAATCATCCTCCATAAAGAGGCAAAGTCCTGCTGCCTCTCCTGACTGGACTCAGTTCAACGAGCTCCTGTAACTTCGTGGGTTTTCTCAAAGAGGGTTTCTGTGGTGCTTTTATGCATGTGATCTGTTAAAGTAGTGGCCTTTTGGTATTGTAATGACAGGATCCCAATAAGCCTGGAGAAATACATTTAATAATCCCACATGATATACCCCACTAATGTTTTTGTGTCACATTTTTGCCGATGCTGATGTTAGCTGTACTGTTTGTACAACATGTTGTCTTTTCCTTCATGATTTTGAAGAGTTAAGCAGAATTGTATGTCTGTATTGTATTTGAAGACTGATTCTACCTCCCATTTACAAAGTTTAACACTATTGTGATCAAGCAGTAACTTCTAGGACTGCAGGATATGTGTAAAATATAAGCTAACATTGTTAAATATCGTGATAATGACATTACTGGCAATATATAATCAGATATTAAAGTGTACTCAATTCTGCCTTTCTGCTGCTGTTAGTATACTTCCTAAATACAACAAATTCCTTGTTTTCTGCTGATACTCTCATTTAACTACAAACATTTCTGAGTGCAATATCGCAGTCTTTTGCAATGTGTTTATTGCGTAATTTGACATTGCGTAACTAACTTCCTGTAGTTATGTTGTCACTGTGCATTGATAGGCAACCAGCAGAGATGCCACACGGCACTGGGCTGATGGGTAAACTGTACACTCTAAATCCAACAGGAGATAGCAGCTTTAACCTTATGAAGCAACTTTCTCTGACATAACAAACATGCACAATAACAGTTGACCACACATTAATGAGCAGTGGTTGTTTCCTCACAAACAAACTTTGTCTTAAACACAACAAGTCAACACCTGTGTACTTTGTTATTCATCTCTTTTTGACGCCAAAGCCACAAGCGTCAGACTGTAAATCTCTCATTTTGCATAAAGAGTGACCATGACGTTGGCTAAGTATAGCCAGCAGCCCATCAGTGCATGCGTGGGATGACTAATGGAACAACATAATTGCAGTGGGCTATAAGTATCCACAGGGGGCAACAGTGGGCACAGGGGCCTGCTGACTGATGACAGGTGTCCGTTTTGATGCCTGCTGCAAAAAGCGCCGTAGCGATGGCACTCTGGGCCAGTGACAAGGAAGTGAGAGCTGTGTGTTACCGAGTGTGTGTTTGTTTGTGTGTGTGTGTGTGTGTGTGTGTGACGAAGTTGTACAAAGGCATTCGTGTGAGTCAGAAGTAACACTGGGACTGCAGGAGAGAAGATGGCCTGTTAGCATAACTGTGAATATTCATAATTTTAGAAGCATATCAGTTAACTGGTGCGGTGATACACAAGGGGCATTATCACAAATAGTTCTGTCAGACCAGGGGTGTGTGTGTGTGTGTGTGTGTGTGTGTGTGTGTAAAAGACACAGAGAGAAGCTAACCAGCTAACTATCATGATGTCATAATATCTTTTCTTTTATATGCTCAGCTTGCAAATTACAAGTGTGAGGTCAAAGTCACCGGTTCGAATCTAGCGGCCGAGGACCTTTGTTTCTTACTTTGCTTCACTCCCTTTACATCTCTTTTGACTTTAGAAGCTGATATACCTTTTCTATTTCCTATTTATGACACTCGTCTTCTGCAGAACTTGTTTTTTCGTTATGCACCAACGTGCCAAGACAAATTATTTGTGTTTGAAAACCTACTTGGCGATTAGCCTGTTTGTCATTCTTTTGAAATTCTTTCTATTTCAGTTTCACATCAGAATGAAATTACAGTATAATTTAAACATGTATGTATGTGTGGCGCCACCTAGTGGTACTATCGACATTTTGACAACTGGGAATGTTCACCTTTTTCTGTCAACAAAAGCTTTTGCGTTTAGAATAATGTGAAAAATGCTATTATCACATAAACATGTATTCAACTTGATATAATAAAGATTTGTATTTTAACAATGGATCAAATAGCTACGTTAACCAAGGAAGTAACGCGCCCACAGAGAATCATCATCTGACAGTTAGCGTTAGCTAGCTCAGCTCTTCAAGGTGTTTTAGCATCTTTTTAACGGGTTAATGTTGCTCCATAACTGCTGGATGTATAAATAAGGAAGTTTTAGCTAACACGTTAGCCATATCAATTCTATGTTGTGTTTACAGCTTGTTTCTGCTGCCCCCAAGTGGCCATATCAGTTAATGCAGGCAATACAATGCATACAAGTTCTTATATGAAGGACACTACCGGTAGGGCCATCAAATATATATATTACGTTTGATTTGGTCAATTTATTTTATTTTATTTTAGTGGGTCAGCAGTTTAAATACTTAGTACTAAAACAGGATAATAGTGCATAATAGTCATGTTTTCATGGTGATTGAAAAAAGTTTTAACTGATTTGTGTTTTGTTACTTTGACTGACTAATAACTTCTGAACATTTATCACAGTGTCCTGTTTTTCTCACCTTGTTTTCGAGCTTTTGAATTTTGTACGAAGGCTTCACTTGGCTTGTAATCCCATATCCGTTCATCTGAACAGGTCATCCAATCTAGCATTGAGTTCTGAAATTTTTCTCGCAATAAGCCGGGGAAACTCGCCAGACTAACAATCTAGTTCCGATCTATCTACTTGTCTCCTGTGGGAAAAAAAAAAACTTTTTCCAAGATGCTGTCACTTGTTACTGTCACTTCTCAAAAGACAAAAACAACTGCAATAGTGTCACCATGCTGTCAAGAGTTTTCACACATATTTCAATAAAAACAAGAATGGATACCAGCCTCCAGTGTTTGGGAAAACAATCACATTTTTGAGGAAAAAAAACCTGACAGACATTGTGAATAATTGTTATTGCTGAAAGCTTAGAAATAATTAATTTATGCACTTTAAAAGTTCTTTTTCAACATCACACATCCTGCCTTCGGTCTGTTTTGACCTCCAGATGTTTGTGTGATTCACAGTGTGACGAATGACGGGTCGGCATGAGGAGCACTTCACACAAAATTATATTTTTGTAAAGGACTGTTAGGTAATATCAGAGATTTGCCTTACGTGAGTGTGAATAATACCTCGTAAAAACAAATAAAAAAACGTGCTTTTTAAAGTTTTTTTGGGGATGTTTAAAGTAGATATTTGATATAATCAGGGGCTGCACAGGTGTCCAAGACATTGTGTTGATTTCCACTTTTCGAGGATTAGTTTAATATCTTTAGGGTCATGGGTTTATTTCCTCTATATCAGCAAAGATCACCGAGATAAACCAATAAAAAACATGACAATGGGAAAACAGACAAATAAAGGTAGCATTTTAAGGTGTAGTTACTCTTATTTTGCTCATAAGACTTTGACCATTTTGCGTATCTTTCTATCCGCCTTAACATTCGGAACTTATTCCATTTTCCATGCCTCTCAAGGCTTTTCTACACCCTCGTACAAATCTCCTGAGCGTACAGTCTTGACAATGACAACGAGGAAACACTTTCATCCTCCATTTTCAGATTGTGTTAGAGTGACCACAAGAGGACAAAAGCCTGCATTAATATACTGGACTCTCTCTGAAGCGGCCCGGAGAGGGGGGTTGCCAAGTCAGATCCCTTCCTTTTCAAGTTCTGCCCTTTTCTCAAATCTTTTCAGGGAGGGATTGTCTGACTCCAATCATAACATTGGAGCATTTGTCCACCAGAAAAATATGAAAATAAGTGTTTAAAAAAGGGAAAAAAATGTAATACTTTGAAAAATAAAACTTAAAAGCCTAAATAAAGGATGAGGATATTATGAACACAACAATATGGTATAAAAGACAATTTAACCTTAAACTTGATGTAATTTGGTTAATTATAAGGAGAATGTAAAATATAGTGTGCCCACACATTGTTTAGGTTTCACAATCAGCAAAAACTCAATAACTGAGATTCTTGAAATTCTTTAACTGACTGAGGGTCCACTTGGTAACTTAATGTGCTTCCCAGTTGCTTATCTGTAATCCACAAACACACTGAAAACTTGAATGCGTGTCGAAACTGCACATCAGCACATACGTTCTCTCTTAAAAACTCTATAATGAGAAAGTATTTTCAACTGGCAAACAATGTCTCCATTTCTACCAAAATTACATAACCCGTTTCCAGGAAATGCGTTAAGACTAAACAGTTACATATTAGCAAATTATTGGAAAAAAAGCCTTGGAAATTAGGAAATGAACCCTTGAAATAGAGTGTTACCCCATTGAAATATTAATTAAAATATTTTAAATAAGTTGAGAGTGCTTTTATACTATTACTTTATATGATATCTTATAATTAGATGATGTAACGTTAACAATAGAAACCACAGATTTATGAAAGTGCGTTCATCTGAAGTGAAAAACAACTGAAACACTTCACAGTTATGAGTTTTTCTCGCATGCCAGCCATCATTTTGCATGAGGTATGCCAGGGTTTTTTTTTTCAAAATGGTGGCCAACTGCTTCAGGACAAATTTTCAATCTCTGGATCCTGTGTGTTGCACGACGACGATGGTGATGATGACACAGTTCCTGGGCAGTGTTGGGGGAAGCCTGCCACACACATGAGTCAGGTCACTGTAACGTGTCTGTCTGCGCACCCCTTTCAGCGCACAAGAGGACAGACTGCTCCGCAGAGGAACTGAACTCTGTCCAGCAGCTCTGAGCGTCATGCTCGGGCATGACACCACTGCGATCACACCCCTCCTACACAACACAGGGCCGAACGCAGCCCCCCCTACACACACACACACACACACACACACACACACACTCAAAATGAACATGCCATTCCACATTCAAAAATGAGAGGACTTTTGAAGCAATCAGTC
>NW_022280041.1:3371518-3374213 GCF_004355925.1 Anarrhichthys ocellatus | reverse complement strand
CCCCCCCCCCCCCTCCCCAAAATCAGCACGTTAAGTCACAAGAACGCCACTTACAGGAATGTGCCTCTCAGATTTTAACGAGCACAACAACAGCAAGGAAGTGGGAACATCACATCCACTCCCACGCGGGCAGGATGGCACTTCAGTTTTTAAAGTTATGTAACAGTCCGACAGTGTGAGATTACATTCACTTTGCCCTCAGAGGGGGGACAATAGATCAAGACACTCCAAAAAACACAATAGGAAAGAGTCTGAGTGGCTAATTGAAACACGGGCTCTGGCGGTGCGGCTCGGACAAAACACAGGTGCATACATGATTAATTATGACTGGTTCACATCTAAAGCTGCAAAGAAAAGGAGCATATTTCAGTTGAAAATGTCTCTCGTGGGTGCTGGATTCAGGTTCAGACATCAGCTGCAGGGAACTGAACTTCTGCACGAGCGTAAAGAATCAAACTTTCAGGCTTTTGTCTGCCTCTGCATGGACGGATGTTTCCAAAAAGCCATCTATTTAAAAGAAAGCCACGTATTGAGAAAAACAGCTCCCTCCCCAACCTGAGCATAAACCTGCAGCACACGTTGTGTCTCCAGCAGTCTGAAGCAATTAGAAAAATAACCTCATTTATCCTTTCTGAAGGCTGAAAACCTCTCTTATAATTAAACCAAGTCACTATTGTGGGCTGTGCGACACCACCGCCATATATATATATACACACCCCGGCAACGATTCTTCCCCCCCCGATCACTAATTGATTAATTGGCAGCGCTCGAAGCTTCATATGCATGAATCACTTGAGCAGCATTGTTTACCAAGACGTCCCCTGTCGACCGGAAACCACGTTAAACAACACCCGCCAACGCGCTTTGAACTTGGAGAATTGAAAGAGACCTTCAAAGGGAGGAGAACACATTAATGCGGATGCTGTTGCCTGCAGCCAGGCTGCATGTGCCAACTCTCCAGGAACTCCCGGAGTCTATTTTTTAAGCATGACAACCACCCGCACTCCTGTCTCCCTCATCCCTCTCTCCTTTTCTTTCTGATTTTAACACAAATTGCGCTCTCAATAATAACTTACCTTCTCTCTGAAGGTGGGAACAGGTGCTGCGCGGCGCTGTGCGTGGTCTGCTGCCTAATTAGGCGTCCGAGGGAGAGTTTTTAATGGTTATGTATGAAGACGGTGCCGAGCCGCAGAGTCCGAGCACCATGCTGTGGGAACATCGAGCTTGTCAAGAAAATGCGCACAACGCTGGTGACAAGGCGGAGGAGCGCATTTTTAATTCTGTCTGAGCATCTGAAGTGATACACAGTCACAGCAGACACACTGTGTGTGAGCGTGAGTGTGAGTGTTTGTGTGTGAGTGTGTGTACCCCCCACCACCTCCCGCCTCCCTGACTCTGACTCTGACACACACATACACACACACACACACACACAGACAAGATCATAAAATATATATATAATTTTGACAGCATACTACTTTTGTCTAATAATAATAAATCAATACTATAAGAGGGCGTTTCCGGTTCATCAATCCTGTGAGAACATAAGTCCCATAAGCAATAGTATATTGATGAAGTATAAAAACTCCATAAATAGTAACTAACAAAATGAAGATGATGACAATTGCATCAAATACATATTTTAAACAAATACAGCATTTTAATATCGCAAAAAACCCCAACATCAACTGTTTAAACATGATAAAGATGTCATAAAAATGTGTTTTAATACCACTAAAAACTCATCTTCATCACATTGTGTCCACATATCCTCCATTACATAAAATACTTATACAGGCTACAGCTCTGTCAAGGAGGGAAAACACAGCTAAGGGTCTTAAAATGCTAATTGAATCATTATGTATCCATCTGGGGAGTCATGTTAATTATAAATATCACACTTTGACCGTGAAATAAGCTGTTAAACGCGTCATGTAACCGGAACTGGACTTTGACGCATGGTGTGTTTTTTTTTTTTTATTTATACATTTTTTTTGTGAGAGCTATTTGTGGACTGCTGCATCCATCATTTATTATTTTCTTTTTACAGGTGAGGATCTGTGGTTCCGCTTCTGTCCACTGGAGGGCGCCACAGGCCGCGAATAACTCCACGAGAGCCAGAATAAGAGTGTGGCTCAATATAAAGGACTAAAGGTTTAACAACGGAAGGTTGAGGAGCTCTGTGTGAGTTTGAATAAACTTTAGTTTCAAGGTCTCATTTGCTCGAAACTGAACTCCAGTAAAAATGTCAAACAGAAGCAACAAAAACATAAACACAAAACGCATTATTACACACAAAAATACCAACTCTGTCTCCAAGAAATTAAGTTTGTATACTAGTTTTAAGTTAAAGCATCGGCCGGGTTACAGTCCTTTCTGCATCATGCTTACACGGACAAACACATGGTGGACACATGATATTTTTGTGTAGCTTTCTTTGTGGTTTAGTCTTGGCCTTCCAACAAAGGGCACTCTTAATGCTTACAATGATATGTTTTGACACTAGTGCTCTTTAACTTTAGTATCAAGCCTTTCCTGTTCCAACACGCCCAAACAAACAAAGCAACAAACACAAACAGAGGGGGTTTCCCCGGTTTCCCAGAATATCACTGGTCTTCTTTGTCGACTCGGATATAAACTTTCAACTGATACAAATATACTTATATATATATATATATATATATAAATATATTTG
>NW_022280041.1:3351969-3371390 GCF_004355925.1 Anarrhichthys ocellatus | reverse complement strand
TATATATATATATATATATATATATATATATATATATATAAATACAATGATACTTCTGCTCGACTTCTCTTCACAGTTCAACACTCACAAATGATGTACAGTTTGTCCACATACTTTTGGCCGTGTACTTATTGTGATTCAGCGTGAGCTCAGACTTAAACTCCTATGAATCAACATAAAGTTTGAAATGTGATAATGGGCCTACTTACACACATTCCTCATTAGTTGTTTTTTTAGTCTAATTGCAGTGTTTGTTGGTGCTCTGCCAGCTCCAGATGTTGTTTGGCATCTGGCAGTGGATCATTATTGTCTGGGCCTCTGCCATGCATCTTATGAGCACAATCGCTCCTCTTTGATTCAATCGGGTTTGTTGTTTTTTTTGTTCCCAGAAAGACTTGTTTTCTTGGCATCTTCATGCCTCTCTGGACTCATCCTTGCAGATGAGTGTAACTGTGAAATCCTGCCATTTTGGAGAGGATGACAATGACACTTACAAACTGAGAGCATGAGTGACTGAGTGAGTGTTTTGAATGTCTTCCTGCATAATTTGTAGCAGATTTCTGCTCTTTGTTCCTCTCTGTCTGCCCTTGGTTTGGTCACAGAACCCTAATATTAACATTTGTTGAACAAATACTGATTTCATGAGTCAAACAGAAAGTCTTTTTTATATTTAAGTCATTCAATAACTGCTCAGTTATATGTCTATTTAAAGGGCCAGTGTGCATTTTGAGGGATCAATTCGCAGAACTGGAATATAATATTAAAAACTGAGAATCATTGTGTTTTAATTAGCTTAGAATGAGCCCTTCTACAGTAGCCCAGAATGGACAAACCCAGACACTGGCTCTAGAAAGAGCTTTTTGTGTTTTTATGTTACCTGCAGGCCTCCTTCCTCCTAAAGTAGTGTTATTATGATATTAATGACCAATATGCAAAGCAAATGGTATTATGGTTTCCCAATTGGCAGCTTGAAAAGGGAGGGGCGAGGGGACGATTATTGAGTTGGTTACAATCTGCACCCTCACCACTAGATGCCACCAAATACACTGTCCCTTTAAACTGAGCAGTTCTGTCAGGGAAATTCCTCCGGCGACCGAGAACTACACACAAGTGGCTAAACTTGAACAAAACCAGTGCTTTGTCTCTATTTCCCCTGCGGTGCTGTAGTACAGGATTACATCATTCTTTACAGGAACTTTCTCGGAAATAAGAGCCCCATAAAATGAAGCGTGAAATGCCGATTGAAAAACAAAACAGTGTGAGTGGGTGAGAAGAAAGCTGTTAAATGGACCTTGTGTTTGGGCTATTTACTCACACACAAGTGTAAATGCTGTCTTCAAAGCCGTGCCTATGCTGCCAACATTCTGGTAAAGAAATGCTGAGTTATTAATCTATTTATTTGTTTTTTTATTTTATAACAGATATGAGTCTTAAAGTACACACACACACTCACTGTATAGTGTAAACTTTAGGGTTAAACCAAAGTATTGGGCACATTTTAATTTGACGATGGTGCTTGATGAAAAGTGAGGGGATCACCGAAGTCAGCAGGATTCATCCTCTGGGGAACACGAATGTCTGTACAAGATTTCACGGTAATCCAGCTGAGATATTTTACCCATGGACCAAAGCGGCGGAGCGACCAGCAGACAGACGTTGCCGTCTATAGAGCAACGCCTTTAATACAGACGTGACCTCAGTGTCCCCAGTGGTGGAATCAGCCCTGATGATATTGACTCTGTCTGTATTTTTGGGGCTAAATTACAAAATGATAGACTCGAAATTACATGCAGCCCTGCCTGCAATGAGAGACATTTTGATACCTCAAATAGCAAAACTAATACACCGTAACCTTTTCCATTATCCACTGGTGCACTTGGGGAAACTATTTGCCAAATATAGATATCTGATTAATATGAATAACTCATTTCTGATCAAACTGGCACAAGAAACTGTTTCACTCCAAGGTCAGGGGGCGGGGGGGGGACTCTGCTTCAGATGTTGTGTGGCTGTCAGTGTTTCATTCCCGGCCGTTGGGACAGCTCCCCTCTCTCCGGCGTCTTCCACGTGCCAGATGATCACTGTGGGCCAGCTCCTGCGTCCACCGAGTGGAAAAATCACTAGTGTGGCAATCTGCAGCCACTCGGAAACCAGCAGCGTCGAGCTAATGCTAATTAATTGGAACACACACACATTTCCTTTCTGCCCTCTTGCTCTCTCTCTCTCTCTCTCTGCACACACACACACACACACACACACACACACACACACATGCCGCCCACAGCCTTTCAGAGTGTGAACTAAAATGGAAGTGATGTGTTGTGGTGTGCAAAAAGCATCTCTGACTCACAGAGAGAGAAATGAGCAGAGACACGGACACTGCTCATATAAGATACTGTCAGTGAGTGTGTGTGTGTGTGTGTGTGTGTGTGTGTGTGCATCATGTCAGAAACTGTGTGTAGGCTCATATCATATGCTGTGGGGTGGTCATGGAGACAGGCGAGTGTGTTGCTGTTCAGACCTCTCCGTCTCAGCTTACTCAAGGTGAGATGACGGATGGACGACAGGTAGCTGCAGTCTTCAGGAGATTCTGTACGTGAGCGCGTGCCCATCCATTTTTTAACTTCCACCTTCATTGCAGTCGAGGATTAAAGACGCCCTCCACTCAAAGGTGCGTTTTACTGATCGTGACCTCAGCCGGACGCTTGAGCTGCATGCAGACTGGCCGAAGTGTGTGACATTTGATCGACTCATCTGAGATCAAGAAGGAATCTTAATTGAAAGGCTTCCGTCAATGCATGCAAATTCACATTTGTCCCACAGATGAGATGCAGGATGTGTGATAATGCGTTCGCCATCATATCTAATTTGCTCTGCAGTAGCATGTTTGCTGCATGATGGAACTATTAAGCTCTTGCTGATGAGTCGTTCAATTCAAGCGCAAACATTGTTCAAACCCAAAGAACATATATTTAGAAAATTAGACTGTATCTGTCAGTCACAGGGTAGC
This sequence comes from Anarrhichthys ocellatus, assembly GCF_004355925.1. Classification (NCBI taxonomy): domain Eukaryota; kingdom Metazoa; phylum Chordata; class Actinopteri; order Perciformes; family Anarhichadidae; genus Anarrhichthys; species Anarrhichthys ocellatus. Next base: position 3,368,380 of record NW_022280041.1, on the reverse strand, counting down.
CCCTTCCTAAAGCATACTCTGCTTTATGGTCATAATTTACGAAATGAACATCATGCTGAATTGAAGAAGACTTGAAACTAGAGATCGAGACCATAAACTTATGTTTACGATGTTTACTGAGGTAATAAATCAAGTCAAAAGTAAGGGCATTTTCTCATAGACTTCTATACAATCGAAGGAGTCGCCCCCTGCTGGCCATTAGAAAGAATGCACGTTTAGGGCACTTGCACATTGGCTTCACTTTTCATACCAGGAAGCTGCCGCTTGTTTAATTAAGTGAGGCTAAATTTTGGAGAAATGTGTAAAACATGATGCTCAAGACATCTAGAATATGTGTGACAGTAGGAAATAAGATGATATTCCCAAAAATAAAGCAAAGACGGTGCTCAAAGAATGAAAAGAAGTCAGACATTGGAGACGGCATCCACTCACATACAATGCCAAACACACGTGCCAACCCTCTCACATGCACATTTCCCACAATGCCCCAGGGGGCCCAGGCAGCGTATGACGACAGGCAGAAGAGCTGACTCGGTCGTCCACGTCCCCTGCACCCTATTTATTCCGCTGTCTGTCTGTTCCCCTCCCTTCATCACAGATCACTCCTCCTCTGCACGGCCTCAGTGACGCAGTCGAGTTGACGCCTCGTTCACATCTCCTGGTTATAAGAAGCTGACAGCTTCACAGAGTCGGGCCAAACAAGATGCAGGGATGTAGTGGACAGGAGAGGGCTGAAAGAGTTACACCAGGTTGAATTTGATAATCAGTTAATCCTCAGTCTAGTCAGAGAGCAGCATGCATCTGCTGTTCAGAGGGAGAAGTGAGGCTGTTTGCCAAGCGGACGCCGTACACGAGGAATGTGACCCGGTTAATTAGACTGTGAAACACTGCACAATCATTTTATTGTCCATCAGGGTAGAAAATTATGTTTATCTCAGGGAGATATGGACATGTCGTTTTTTCAATGCATCCGACTCTCACGGGAAAACTGCATTTGCAGTTTCTGGCTGGCTGATTAACACACAGGAATCTTTAATAACGCATAAAAAAATGGAATAAAAGAAGTTTCCACTGCAACTGGAAATAAAACAGAATACACTTTGCATACAAACACATGGTGTGGCTGAATTATGTGTTTTATAATATGTGGAAGTAAATGTTGGAAAATCAATGAATAGATTGAGCATCAGCTCTGCATGACACAAAATAGTAAAAAAGACACATACATAATGCAGAAGAGGTTTTGCAGGTCAGTTTTTAGAGTTTAAAAGCTAACTTTGAATAAAACACATGTAACCCTCTTGCAAAAACAGACTGTAAGGTCAGAAATATCAGCACCTAAAGTCAGATTAGATGATTATTGCAGGAGATCTGTACTCTATTTAGTCCATTAACTATAGACACTGTATTTTCACCATCACTGGAAACGGTGTCAGGCTTTTCCAGGCTGCCATTTGCATCAGGTCAGGGCAAGAAGAGCTTTAAAAAGGGTTGTGGTTTCTTCATTTATTAATCTCATTCAGCCAATTACAGTATGCTTCTGTAAAAAAAAGCCACAAACCCAAAAGTAAAGTTATTAACCGATGCTGTTTGATGCTTCCAGATGGTATAAAAGCAGTTTCAGAGGCCTAATTTTTCTTTGAGAGGGAAATAGAAAATAAACTGAATATGCTCATAAATAATGTCATTAATTAAAAGTTTAGTTTTATTTAAATGCCAACATGCATTCTGTGTGTGTCTACGTATGTCGCGTTCAACAAAGACAGGAGAACGAGTAGATGGGGACAGGGATCAGAGCCAAACCACCGGAACAGACACTTCATGAAAAGAAAAAATGTTTTGACACCAACATCTGTTTCGAGACGCCCCGCGTCAGCCGATGTCTCCAGAATCTCCTGCAGCTGTCGTCTCGCTCGCCACACTGTCATCACGGAGCTTAAGACGCCGCGACGGAGGTGAAATCACACCATCCAAATTCCCTGTACCTGAAAATCTGCTCAGGTGTCACAGCTGTTGCCCTTCCTTTTTTTGCTGTTCACTTTTTCTCCACTCATGCAGTCAGGTGTTGTCCTCTGCAACAATCCTCACATTACAGTCATTTAGCACGACACGCGACTAACAGAGCCGGGGCCGGGGATTGAACCGCCGCCCCTCTGATTGAAGGACGGCCCTGCTATCCACTTAGCCACAGTCGCCACTGATATGAAAATGATCCACAGCTGTTCTCTCACACATTAACATCCCCCCCCCACACCCACACCCACACACACACACACACACACACAACGTGTCTGCACACACATGCACATAAACACTCCACCTCCACTCCTCTGCTCTTCGTCTGCGTGTTACATAAAGGAACAGCGGGTCATCCTGCAGAAAAACCTCCAGACAGGTAGACGGAGGAAATGAGCAAGAGTGTGAATGTGGGGAGGGAGTGCTGGGGATGTGTGTGTGTGTGTGTGTGTGTGTAGGCGAGAATGTGAGGGAGAATATGGTTAAGTGTCTTTCTTGTTGAGGGTGGGGGGTGGGGGTGTGAAGTGAGAGATGACAGGCGTGACGATCACACCTCTGGCTGACTAATCCCTCCTCCTCCATCTGCAAATTAGACTGTTAAACGCTGACAGGCCCGGATCATAGACGGATGCATGCAGGAAATGGAAGAACAAAAAAAATCGTTAATTTCCTTACCACTGGAAGGTGTTTCCATGCCCATGGACATCTGACAAAATGGAAAAATGAAAACCGAAGAAGTCTGGAAGATCTTTTAGGAGCAAATCAACACTTTTCGTGCACTTTAACAAGCCGTCCGACATCCGACAGTATAAGTGTGATGACTTTCCCCGCAGCACTTAAAAAAGATCTAAATCCATTTTGCAAAGTATTCCTAAATGTGATTTCCACTTTATTCAGAGGAGATGTGAGAAGATGACACGTCGGCGTCTCATCCTGTATTAATTTCCCTTCTAAAAGAACGACCATTTGTAAATCCATTATTCATTTTTAGCTGGAATTCTTGAAGAAAAGACATCATGGACATATTACTGCCGTACACGGATGATGAAATAATCATTTCAATATATCCATTTATCAATGTATCATGAATTTTAACAAACCACCAAAAAGCGATGGACTTTCTTACATGTCTTGAGTGAAAAGTTTTCACGAGAGTGAACAGTTACACTTAGTTTCTTTAAAAAATGGAGGATGTTGAGAAAATAAAATATGTAAAGTGCTGTTTGGCATCTATTGACAGCTGCTCTACACGAAGGCCTGCCAATCGAAAGGATTGCTGTCTCCTGTCTGCAGATTGATTTTTTTTTCTTCGTATTATAATATTTTCAGCAGTCGTTTTTCATTACCAGAAATAAGCACATGTATTGTTGTAGTGTTCCCTCAAAGCCACCGCTTGCGGTTTGGATGCAAGATAATTGTGTTTTCTTGCTGAAGCTGTTCGCCCCTTTTACTCACTTGTGTTTGAATATTTTATGGTAATTATTCGGAGGCATTTATCAGCGACAAGCAGAGAGAGCAACAGCCTGAAGCAGATAACAAGACACCAGATCTCCCTCTACGAACTCCCACTGAAATCACCTGCATGTAGGTGAGTGTGTGTGTGTGTGTGTGTGTGTCTGGAAACGAGTGCTCAGGGTGTCCCCAGAGACGGTATGAAGCTTTGACTCCGACCCCCCCCCCTCCACAATAGGGTCAGATTGACATTCAAGTTCAGCGCCATCAAGGACACATCTGCAGCTGGGATAACTATGCTCACACACACACACACATGCGCGCACACACACACACAGACACACACAAACACACACACCAGTCCTCCTTAATTGGTGGGATGTGCCCTCATTACATGTCCAAATATATGCATGTGCCGCTATTGTGTCTCCCCAAAGACTCCCTCTTTGAATGCGGATTGAAAGAGCGCACCATGCTGTGAGTGTGTGTGTGTGCGTGTAGGTGTGTGTGTGTGTGTATGCGTGCGCGTGTGTGTGTGTGTATGGACCACTAGTCCCGGCAGGGGATGGAGATGAAACCCAGCGGAGGGGAACCGACCCCATTCAGAGCTGGTAATCCAATTCTGAAAGCTGTCTTTCAGGGGAGTGTGTGTGTGTGTGTGTGTGTGTGTGTGTGTGTGTGTTCAGATTGGGTGTGGGTCTCGGCGTGTGGGGGTGTAAAAGTAGCAGAGAGTAGTGCTTTAATGTGAATGCAAAGCCACAGAGGGGTCAGGTTACTCCCCTCTTCTCCCTCCTCTTGTAACCGTTCATTTGTTTTTTAAATCCATGACCCCCGCCTTCGGGGGCCATGGCGGACAGTGAAGACCCCCCCACCCTCCTCGTTCTCTTCCTCCACCACCAGCTCTGTCCCTCTGTTCGATAACCCAATAAGCAAGTGCTTTTATCTGAGGATCAAGTTTCCTGCTTTTGGGATCCTGAAGATGACTCAAAAGAGAAACAAGTCAGTGTGTTTGTTAAAGAGAACAGTGAATTTATCTGTTTGTATTCAAAAATGAATAAAACTAGAATCTTTAAAATGTGTAATTGGATTTTAAATAATACATAAACAAACACTCTGTTGCTGTTCAGATCAGAATCTTAATCTGCAGTTCATTTGCACTTGATCTGATTTTCTGAGCTGATCTCGGTAAAAGAGGAACTTGTGACTTTTACACGGACAGATTATGAAATGATGGGCCCCCAGCACAGACGCCTAAAAGGCCCCTAACGCTACCTAAAGCCCCCGCTAACAGATCTTTGGGGCCCCCTTAACCCCTTGTCCCCTTTATCCATGCCTAGGCCTTAACTGTAAACCACAGGGATGAGCATGTTCTTGCAACAAGAAATAAACCAACTTGTAGATGCTTGGCGTCATAAAGTCAAAGTGAAAATCATTTCAAACGATGTGAAACCAGTGTGTTTTCAGCGAAAATCAGTAGAAAACAAGAGAGTTGTTTTCGTGCTGAGTTTTGCAGGGCTGAGTTCAGCAAGTATCGGTGAAGAGCAGAGGGGAGTTGAGTCCTCTGAATGATGGATAGCTGCTTGAGACTGCTGTATTATTGAAACAAGGCCACAGAAGAGCAAGCCCCCTGCTCGATGAAGGATGCAGTCCCTCTCACATGCAGCCGGCAACACATGAATCATGATTCTTCAGTCGGAAGGTGTCAGAGAGAGATCCCGGGAAGAAGATGAGAGATGGTGCGAGGGGAAATAGGTGATGCTAATGCTTTGCTAATGTCGTCCTTTGATGAGTTTCTTTTTGCCAAAATTTGTAATAGTTTCTGAGAATCTTTGGCAACAGAAATTCTGTCGGAGGATTCGAGAGAAACTAAGTGCGGGTGATGGGAGAACAAGTGGGATGGAGAAGAGGAATAGTGGGGGTCTGTCAGGCCCACCAGGTCTCTGGTGCAACAGAGGGGCCGTTATTTTCTTTGTGAGCTCGGGAAACCGGAGACGCTCCTCCGCTCGGCTACTGAGTGACATCAACCGCTTGGGGAGAAGAGACACACAGACTAAAAAAAGAAAACAACAACGAAAAAAACCTTCCATTAAAACCCACTCCCACAAACCCACACGAGCCTCACCACCCACCACTGCCACGCACAAACATCCCCCGAATCCCTTCTAAATGGCTAAATATTTGCATTTTTCTCTTCCAATTATCCTCCCGTCTTCCTCTTCTGCTCTTTCATCTGCGGGTGAAGACAGGTCTGTGTGAGGTTTAATGAAAGTGAGACTGGCTCTGTCATCTCTCTGACACCGCCTGCTGCCTCCGTCTCATTACCCTATTATAGCAAAAAAGGCACAAAAACAAAAAAGGTCTTCTGCCGGGGCCGTAGGCGTAGTGTGTGGAATCAATCAAGGTAAAGTACTCATAGACCGTACAAAACATGTAAATCTGCCCCGTTCAACGATTAGTCATTTGGTGAGCAACTGCATGCTCAGTGTATGCAAAGACAGAAATACCACTAAAGATGGACAACGGCTTTGATTTAAAGGAACTTAGTTGTTACTTTTAAAATAATAAGTACTTTGTCAGCTTCACAGAGCTAAATGCTAAACACAATAACAATGCTAACATGCTGTCGTATATTGCTGAACAAGTTCAGCCGTGGACAGACGGATACACACACTCACGCACACGTGTCGGAACGCATGATCTCCCCACCTGGTGTAAATAATCAAATAAAAATAGTTGTTGATATATATTTTAATCAGGACCAAAGCGGTGGACCGACCAACTGCTTGCAACTGTCCTTGTAGTTCATATTTCCTTCCCCCCAAAAAATGAGGATTTAATTTTCAGTAATTGGTGCATTTATGCTGGAAATCAATCATCAGACGGACCGCACTAATGAAGAAAGCTGAAGGTATAATTTGTCTCACTCCTACCAGGTGTAACAGAGCCACCATGAGAGTACAGCAGTTAATGAACCACAGTGTGTTCACACCTACAGAAGAGGTCTAATCAAGCGAGATGAGTGGAAACACCTGCGTCGGTGGCCGACTGGGGCACTTTAGACCTGAAGAATTTAACATTCTGCCCGCAGGCTGTTACGCAACAATCAATGTCACCTGCTGACATAATGAGGAAAAAAAAACCCACACAACTCGGTCTGCGGTGTGCCGCTAATGTTCTTTTGGCGAGGAAGTCGCTGGGTGGGAAAAGTTTTTAGACGCAGCAGGAACCCCTCGGAAATATGCAGATGTTTTGCTGCGGTTGCTCGACTCATTACCCAATTTCACTGCTAAAAAAAGTAAAGAGCTGAGCAGCTTGAACCTCATTCATCCGTGTGTGAAGAGACTCTTAAATTACCCAGGAGTACATCGAAAATGGGTCCAATTTAAAGGAGGGAGTAACGACAAACAAACGTGGGTGAGATCTATACAACAAACTCAATCATTGTCAGATTATTCATGCCTCTCCACTTCTGTCTCCTTCACAAGGCTTAAATCTGTTATCCTGTTAATTAAACGACATCTAATATGATTCACCGACGAGTTGGCATATCTCATGCCGCTAACAATCTTCCTGCTGGTGCTTTAGACGAAGAACAGAGAAGTTCTCTTCTGTCTGCGGCATCTCTTATGCTCTTTGTAGCACGCGCACACCTACGCACTCAGTTCGCAGCTGCATGTGATCTCGCTTTCCCGCTTGATGTTTTGGAGCTAACGAATGCTAATGGAGGCGCTTCCACTACCAGCCACTGACGAAGGCATAACCGCGACAGCTCGCTGTAGATGAACTCAGACGTGCGTTGCATGCATAAAAACCAAAGATTTCCCTCGACCTCAAAATGTACATTTGCCTTCACGAATATCATATCAGCACACAAACACACATTGGCGATGCCTGCTTCGAGCCTCTGACGCACACTCCGGAAGAAACGCACGTGTCCCCGGGAGGTTCCCACTCCTTGCCCCCCCCCCTCTCTCTTTTCGATATCGAGCGGGGCTTCACTCTGCAGAGAACAAAGCATTTGATTGTTTTGTTCTAGATCACCAGCTCCTGTGTGGGCACGGGGTCAGAGCGGCGGTGCACTGCAGAGGGGAAGTACGAGGCGGGATTTGAACCGCGGTTCACGGGAGTCTCAGTAAACAACTGGGCCGTAGGTGGGTCTGCGGTGGATTCAGCCGCCGGGGGATAAAGAGGAGGGGATTGTGTGTGTGTTTTTTGAATGTGTTTTTGTGGCTCATAATTCTGTGAATGTGGGCTGCAACGGCTGCATCAAAGTGTAATCTTTCGTCTATACATTTAAAAAAGAAGGGGATGATTGCGTGTGTGATCAGCAGCAGCATCCGGCACACGACGCAGAACTGATTTGATAGATATTTAATGTGTTTCCTCTAGTTTCTGATCTTCTCCCTAAAACATCCTTCACAATCATCAGTTTACATCGTTTTTTACCCTTTTTAGTTTTTCTTTGTTGTGGTTCTTGATACTTTAAAGCCAAGTTCGCGCTAAACAAACCTCGTCAGATCGCTGCACAATTCACTCTACGCAACTTGCTGTCTTGTCTTTTAAGTTGTGGTTTTCACACAACATGACTGACCCGTGATCACACGCTACAAGATCTTTCGGAATCCCCGATGGAGTCTCCAAAGCCTCAGGGCCGCTGTTGAGGTGCCTTGAAACCGCGTCCCGGCCGTCAGATTTTTCAGCCAGAATAAAAGCTGTCACTTCATTCAGTTTTAATATGTTTTCAAGCGAGAAAGAAACAGTTTAGACTCCCAATATGTGGGGAGTTTATCCAAATAGCGCCCTAGTTTTCGGAGATGTGACGAAGTGGTGCCAGGCGTCTTTCATTGGCTGCAGCTTCGGTGACCTGACCGCGTCTTCATTAAGACCTGAACCCTCGTCGTCACACCTCGACCTCCACTCGGCTTCGTCTCTTGTCATTTCCTTTGCACACATCTCTTCCCCCCCGTGATGTTGTTTAATTAAGGCATTTATGGATCTGCATGTCTGCGCGTGTCACTCTGTGAGTCAAAGCACGAGCGTGCAGGGAAGCTCTGTTTTCCTTCGACGGCTTTGCGAGTGCGTTCTTGTTGCTGAAGTATTTGCCTATTTCATGTTTATGCAGAGCCGATTTAGTTCCTCTCTTTTTCCCCGCAGACATGCCTCAACATTCCAAACACACACACACACACACACACACACACACACACACACACACACACTGGAGAGGGAGGGAGGGAGGGACTAATTAAGTCGGTCACAGAAATGAGGCCTAACCTCCATCGCCTCAGTGGCTCGTGTGAACAGAAACAACGCAGCCAAAACTTGATCACAGTCCCGGCTGTGGGCGATCAGAGCTGACAGAAGTCCACTCGGCTCTCCTCTAATCCCCAAATCACTCCATCCCTTCGTTCATTCATCCGTCCACATCTGTGTGAAGGGCTGCATCACGTCCAGAGAGAGACAAGTCTGAGGGCACGACATTTGTTTTGCAGATTAAAGTTTTAACAAATGAAACAACTCTGCGTGATGTCTTTGAGAGGTGCATAAACTTCGAGACACTGATGGAGTTCGGTCGAGGGTGCACTCGAGGCGTCTCGAATGTCTCGAGTCTTAAAAATGTAAAACTCCAGCCACTGATGTAGAGGAGAATGGAGACCTTCTGAGGCTGCTGCTTTGCCAGTGGGTTTTATATTCCATCTTATGTTATGTATTCTATTTCATCTTTTTTTGTTCATCTTGTTTTATTAATATTTTCTACCTTATTTTCTCTCTTTATGTTCACTTTATCTATTTTCCCTTTTCATAAAGCACTTTGTGCTGCATGTCTTGTACGAAAGGTGCAAATGAGGTTCTTTGTTGTTATTTTGAATTATGTGAATTCATCTTTTTCTCCACGGCAAACGTTTATGATTGCAATGTTTACTGCTTCCAAAGAACAATTCTGTGAAACTCCAAATTATCCATAATCAAATCAAAATGAACGAATCAAATGTTTTTAACCTGCATCTCCAACATTGTACAATGTCTTCCTTTCTATGATATCTAAGTCACGGCGGGAAGTTTCCCGTTCCTTTGCAATACTTTTGCATTAAACAGAGATAACAGTTGGTGTGTTGGTCCGGTCCAGTTATGAAAGAAAGTGACACCTGGTCGAGCATCAGTGTGTGACGAGTTGGGATGAGAACGCGTCATACGAGTCCGTAAGCTGCTGTTCATTGCCAGATAGTTTGCCGTGACTGTTACGCCCCACACTTGGGCGACTTTTTGGGGGGAAACAACGCTCCATATTGACCGAAAATCAACCACAGAAGACCCCTTTAAGACAATCAAATCCATGGGATTTATCAACATAAAAACATGAACAAGACAATAACAACAAGTGGGCTCTTTCTTCTTTCTGCTGGCACAGGAGCTTTTAACCTGACCCGGCCAGGTGCACCTCGTTTAGCAATGCAGCACACCTGAGCAGAGCTAGAGGGGAAAGGGACAACAGCACAGGGAACGTGCACAGCTGTAACGTGACATTCAAGCTTCCTATATTCAGCCTTGTCTGTCTTTTAGGGACTTTTGCCTACTTGCGTATTCTGTTTCAGACACCCTGCTTTCATCTCAGCTGTGTTGCCTCAGAGCCCAGCCTGTCCTATACTGTCTTATAGTGTCTTACTGACAAAGACTTAGATTTAAGTAAAACTGGTTCAGAAAAGTTAATAAGATAAAAGGTTGTGTTTTATTTTTTTTTATTGAGAAACTACTTTCACCTAATGAAACACTTGTTTGTTCACATATTTCTCTTGATTACCCTGAAACACACATTTAATATATTTCAATGGAACAGGAGTAATAATCTAAGTTGTTTCAGGGTTTAGTACCTGGTACATGCATGGCAAAGAAGAAGTGGGTCAAATGTTCCCTCATGACCAACATTCAGCTTAGCCAGACAGCTGCAGACCAGAGTGGCTCGGCTGAAGTCGAAGAGTCAAAAAACTTCAGCTACCTCCTCTTTTCAATCAGAGGTTTATGACTTTTTGCTTTTATTTCTCACCAGCTGAGGTTTAACTCACTTCAATTATATAATTTCCGCCCTTGGAGAAAGACGTGTAAAACTATAAATTCCTCCTCTGCAGACGAGAGAGCAGAAGCGAGGAACATCTGGTAGATTTTCGATGTCGGTGTCACCTCTGAGCCCAGCGGAGTGGTTATTCGCAGACGGGATGAGCGCACATTATCGGGGATAAGCTGCTCTAACAGCCCACCCAGCCGGCAACCTGCACGCCTGCATTGTTCCAACACGCTCTGACTCACAAAAGGCAAAAAAAAAAAAAAAATACATGGAAGCCTTCGGTGCTGCTGTGCCTCATTGCTCTCTGTGACTCACAAAGCTGGACTACATTTAGCCTGCAACATCCGTCGCCAACACAGTGTTGGTGCTGAAGCTGAAATGTTAAAGCGGTGCATAGAAAGAGGGATTGATAACAGGTAGACATTAAAAATAGTATGAAGAGACACATTATATGATAAGAGGAATGTGAGACTTAAGAATCAGTGGCAGGTATGGTTTCATTTTAGTTCATGCGCTTCATGTCAGGAAATTACTTTGGATGTAAGGCTTTTTGAAAATCAGTTTTAGGCTGCATATTTCATGAGATTGCTATATATTCTTTTCTGCGTAACTGATGTCAACCCCGTCGCCAACAACATAACGTTCCCATTCAACTAAACTGCACTCTCTATGTTTCAAGGGAAATGTTGAGGATTATTGGTTAAAGTTTTAAACGGTGTTTAAAGTGGCTCAAGAATTTTCACATAGCCAAATGTTTTAACATCATTACTGTTACACAGCACTGCAAGATATATAGATTGTAGAGATGACCAATATTTGATAGGCAAAGTGGCAATAACCCAATACACAGGATTGTATTTGAAGAATAAGCCGTCACGAAGGATTTTAAAAGAACCAGACTGCGTTGTAATTGATTCTTCAATTATTACTTTTTATAAAATAGAATTTCTATTGAGTAACTTAAAATGGGGGATGTATACGAATGTGTCCTTCCTGGTATAGTCTAAAATATATTCCACTGGCTCAATAACAGGAAAATTGTTTCTGAAAGACAATGACCTCTTGCAATCAGTGCCAAAAGGCCCCGTCTGTGAAACTAAACAAAGACGATTGGTTTCCTTAAGTGCTCAAGCAGTTCTTGGTATTGTCACGACGGAGAATGGAAGCATATCCTGCAGCTATCAACACCGGCATTCTGCAGTGGGAGGCAGCTTGAAAGCGGAGAGGAGACGGGCTATGGGCCAATCCCAGTGTCCCCCCCCTAGAGCCTGAAACCCTGAACCCTCAAGGACTTACTGACGTCACCTGGTAAGTGGTTGAGTGTAAGAGACTGTGAGGGCTTGAAATGGTGTAATTAGGAATGGGACAGCACTTTGCTGCAACAAATCACGTCGTTTAGTGTCAAGTAATGTGTGACGTCCTTGACAAAAAGTCGTCTAATGTCCAGAGGCAACATCATCGTTCTTTGTGAATTGGAAAGAAATTGTCTGTTTAGTGACTCAAAAGAGTCACGAAGTGGCCAAACTAGTGGCTATTAGAATTGGTGGTCAAGTGTAAACATATGTGACCCGAGTGCCGTGATTTCCCCCCCCTGTGATAACAACAACGTGAGTCACAGAGCTGGAATACATAAAGACCTGAAATGCCCTTCCTCCTCGGTGATGACAAGGCGCTTGACATTTTAGGCCCAATCACAGTGCAATCAGGGCAAAGCACTTGAGTTAAGCTACGGCCATTCACCCACTTGTGCACTTTCAAATGCATAATCCTAGAACATTGCTCCGCAGAGCAGCATGTGCACGACACATAAACGCACGGTTATGGAATTAACGAAATCCATTCTTTTGTGTTTGTTGCATTTCATTTTTTTGGCATCGCGGGTGAATGTTTGTTTGTGTCTGTTTATGTGCGTGTGTGAGAGCCCATTAACGAGAGATTTGATGCGTTTGAGTGCATGATGCACAGTAGTGTGTTTGTTTACGTGTTGTTAGGGAGTTTAATGTGATCCCGTGAGTGCACGTAGCCTGATATCCCGATGAGTGGCCTTTTTGTTGCCAACCCTATTATTCTCTCTGACAATCTTGTTAGCTGCTTTCTGTGTAGGGAGGGTTTACTTTCTCTCTAATGGGTCGTCCATGTGCTGCAGGACGGACAGCAACCACACCACGAAACACCTCAACAGAGCGATTACACCTACATCAATACTTAAAATCTCGTTCTACATTTATTTAATATGCAAACTTGTCATTTTGGGGTAAGAAAAAAAAAATGGGCGTCTATGAATTTGTATTGAATTAGGGTTTACTTATCTTGAATAAGGAACTTTGTTAGTTGGTTTTCAGACTTCTATTATAACGCCAAGTCTGATCAGAACAGCAAAATACAATGTTGCCTCAAAGGTATTGTTTCATTACGGTAAGAGATGTTTTGCTGACAGTTTATGTTTTTTACAAGCACATTGAATACCTGCTTTTTGTAATTCCCTCTCCCGCTTCTCAGACTTCAGTGATTATATCACATAAACGTTAAGAAAAACTAGTTCTGCTGTATGTCTGTAAACGAGACTAAAAGTCTGAAGCATAGCAGCTCTGTGAGGATGTATTTAAGCACAGCAGCGTAATGGCTAAATGCTTAAATCAGTAGGTTAACATGATGATGCTAATCAGGTTTAATGTTCTCCATCTTAGTTTAGCTCGTGAGGATGCTAACATTTTGCTAATTAGAGCCCAAAACACAGTGCAGCGTGGCGGATGGGAATGTCGTTAGTTTCGCTGGTATTTTGTCTTAAACTGGACTCATGGCGTCAGAGGAAACATCAGGGACTCATTTTTTTAGGGGGTCATGAATGTGCGAACCAAATGTCAGGACAATCGATTAAATATTTGTTGAGATATTTCTGTCTAGACCAAAGTAGTGGACTGACCGACAGACCCACATTGCAGAGCCACGACACTAACTGGGCTAAAAAGTCAATAACTAATGATCAAGTCGATGTTTAATTAATGTAAAAAGTCCAGGTATTTACGTACATTCTTATGTGAATTTCATGTCACAGATGCAAGGTGCTCAGGTAAGAAGAGATATCAGTTTGGAAGATGAGCAGTGGGAACCAATATGATTTTATCTTAAATTTTCTCTACATTGTTTTCGTATACACACCTTTGTGCTCTTAAGACTCACAGATACATAAAGTCATGTTTGTTTCAGGAGAAACATGACACAAAGTAAATTAAACTCCAAGTGTTTGTTTTCTTTCTCTTTTTGCCGCTTTATTCCTGTTGTCGTCATGTTATTTTCAGCTACTGTAGTTATTGTAATGATTGTTATGATTACAACTATGTGAAAAGTAAGGGCGACAAAAAGAGAGAGGCAGCAAAGACGTGAGAGGAAAAACAGAAAGGTGCGGAGGCAGCTGGCCCAGAGGCCAGCGGGCGCCACTATGGCAACACCAGGCCATAAAAACAGACAGGCGGGGGGGAACGCAGCATTATGATTGCCTCAATCACAGTCATATCAAACACACTGCTTTGCATTTTGTTTTTGTCCCTGTGAAAAGCAATTTGTTCCCTCATTTAGTATGGAGGTAATTTCAAACGACTGATTGCAGGATGAAAAGTCTGGTTTTGGTCTTCGGGGAAATAGAAACCATTTAGAATCAGAATCTTAATTGAGCAACTGTCGCTGGGTGTTATGTATCGCTGCTGAAGAAGAGCGTGTGTGTGTGTGTGTGCATTGCTCTAATATACTGAATAATTCAAGTGAGTGCATATCTGAATAAATCTGCATTGAAGAGAGAAATGGCAGAGACAACAAAACGGGTCCACTCGCAGATGAATTGAAATCAATCAAACTTTATTCGTCACGTTCACCGTCCATCATTACAAAGCTTTTGGGGCCCCTAGCTCCGATTGTCGTTAGCCATTTGTTCAGAGCCCCGTCACCCACCCAAACTTTCGCGCCCAATCACAAAAATAGGGGGGGAAAAAACCACCTGTCTCGTTCTTCACAGCTCACAGTTAAGTTCTTAAACAGAAGCCGGAAATCAAAAGAGGCAATGATGGAAAATACAGTCAGATAATCATCGAGCGTACCACTTTCACCCAATGAACCTGTCTCTTTCACTTTCCTGCAACATCAGCGGATGTTGCAGATGGCTCAGCAGAGTCCAGATAAATGTACCTGACACCACAATAAGAAGTTTTATTTCCCAGTTTAACGAAGAAAAAAAAAAAAAAAAACTTTTGCAACGTCACTCTTAAAAAAAAATAAAGAAGCTAATGTGAAGATGGTGAGATTTTAGCATTCTGTTTTTCACGGGTCCTCATTTTCAAAGAAAAATCACCGACTTTATCGACGCGGCAGCATGACCATTACTGAAACCCTCCCACAAGAAGCAGAACAGCCGGGCGGACGACTCGTACAATCAAAACAGCACTTAGAGAGATTCACAGCCACGGAGAGATGGGGCATAAATGAATATTTGAGGGAAAATAAAAAACGTATTCTTCAGCTGGCTCCCATTCACACACAGACATGGGAGGAAATGCATTTTCAAAAATCCCATTTTGATCATTTATTTTCCTTTCCTGAACTCCACCGTGAGCTTAAAAATCAAGTGTTGTGCCAATGCGTCTGGGGATCCAAAGCGTACAGAATTAAATGAACATAGACATTTTGAAATAAATTATCATGAATTATCTCTGTCGATTCTTCATTAGTAACAAACACATATTCAGTGTTTTATTGTTATTTTACAGCAGGACTTTAACTCAAAGCCAAAATGCTTTCTTTTACACGTAGCAGGTGTATCAATCCTAAACACATCGTCCTGCTGCTGGAAACAGCCGTTGTTGCATTAAATGTGTATTCATCCACAGCTGAAAACAGTCCCAAACAAATGCCCCGTTTCTTCTGTTTGAGTCACAGCTGCTAAAAACTACAGAGCCCAGCTGTTTACGAGAGTTATTGAGCCTTTTAAAAACACAAAAACACATTTTTGTGAGTGTTTTTTGTAAAAGATTTACAGCAAGAACCAATACACTTGAAGCTGTGTGCCTCAGGAAGGGTGGACTCACACATTGTTTGTCTTTTCGTGGGATTTGTATGAAAAATACAGCAAAAACTCCAGTTTCATCCTTTGAGTGAGTTTTTGCAGTGTATGTAGCTTGAAGAATATTACACATAGCTGAACACATTTCAAAACCTGTAAATAAAAAAAAAAATCTGCTGTGCATCTCCAGCTTTCAAAGCTGAGGTTCCGCGGTAAGTTCAGATAAGCACACGTTGAATTCAAATATTCACAGCCACTTCATGAAGCTGTTTATCCTTCACTCACGTCGGCTTTCCACACGCTGCACTTTCTATTCCTGTCAGAGCAGCAGCGGTTTGTGTGTTTGTCATTATTGTAACCTACAGACTCCAACCACAAAAGCTTTGTGTGGTTGAGCACTTAAGCGCTGCCTGGATGAAAGATGAATTTTCAAGCGACGACACTTGTTACAATGTGCGGTTTTCAAAAGTGGTCGTTGTAGTTTTGCATTATGTAAAACATGTGGAATTAATATTTCATATCGCCGCCACATGCCTTGTTCCACCTGAGGTGGTACGCTGAGCATATGAAGGTTTTCTATCCAGTGTATTCATGAAAAAAGGCATTTCAAATACAGTAATGGGATTCTGTAAAACCCCGATAATAAATAATACATAGTTTTAATAACCCGCACGCACATTATTTCCTTTTGTTGCCATGCCAACTTGGCTGGCCTTGGGAGAAAAATACAACATGAAGCAGAGAGACCCTTCCTGGCTCACACACACACACACACACACACACACACACACACACACACACACACACACACACACACACACACACACACACAC
>NW_022280041.1:3234503-3351959 GCF_004355925.1 Anarrhichthys ocellatus | reverse complement strand
CACACACACACACACACACACACACACACACACACACACACACACACTTCCTCCGCCCCCCCAGTGATCAGCTGTCGCGGGATTTCACGGATAGGACCCAAACGCAAGACCACAGAAGACAGAGTCCGATGTAACGGATTTTATTTAGCCAGAATAAAGACAGGAAGGTGTGTGAAGGTGTGGAGACCGTGGTCCGACACCGGAGGGCAAGCGGATGGACGGTGTGAGTCCCGTGGCTCGACACCGGAGGGCTGGTAGCTCGACAGTGTGATGTCCCGTGGCTCGACACCGGAGAGTACGCAGATCGACCAGTACTCTACACCCGTAGCAGAGAGGAGAGAAATTAGTTCAGAAAGGAACAACGGGGTTCAACTTACGGAACGGCAGTGGAGGCTACCGAGGCAGAAGACAATACGGACTGACAACCCAGGCCTGCAAGACCAGGGTTGATATGCTGCTGGGTAACGAGCCAGATTGTCCGCAGCTGTGCATCCATCAGGGCGGTGGCAATGGGAGGTGTCTGGAGGCAGGCCCGAGAAAACAACACCAAGCACATGGCACAACAAAACAAACAGGGGAAAGACAGACACATGAGGAGAGGAGATTGGGGGGGAAACAGAGGTTAACACACAATGGGTCAGACAGGGATCCTGACATCAGCAGTGTCCTGCTGATCACTGGAGGAATAAAATAACATAAATGACACATTAAATATGAGCAGAATGGATTAAAAATGGATCACAGCTGAGATAAGTGGTGATATTTTAAGATCACAGCCAAAACCATCAGTCACAACCGATGCTTCCGCTTCGTTCTCCTGTGTTTTCGCGTTAAGAATGAGCAGCTTTCGTCTGCTCCTTGTAGTCTTAATGAAAATGTAACCTAAGAACACGGGCCCTTAGGAGCGCCGTGAGGGGAGACAATTAAATATTCAAATAACGCGACCCACAGGCCTCAAGTCTTTGTCCTGTCAAGTTGTTTTAGCTTATTGTTTGTGCCAGTGTGTGCAGTGTGGGGTTGCTGGTAGGTTACTAAATCCATGCCTTTCGAGTATAACGTAGGCCTGGTGATCTTATTGCAATAAGATGAAAGACAAAACCCCACATGCCGAAACCTAGAAAGTCTAGAAAGCTGCAAGATGCGAACTCAGCCGGTGGTCAGAGGGAGACTGAAATCAAAAGTGGACCGGGATTGAAGAAAACAAGATGTCAGTGCTGATCTTTGGTTTCAGAGCCGAACCAGAGGGTAGCAGCGGGGATGAGGGATGGAGAGATGGATGCATAGGAGGAAGCCAGAGAGGTCGAAAAGCTGAAGAGACAGGCTTGATGTGTGTGTTCAGTTTCTGTGTGAGTCATAGCTATAATGGTTGGCCAAGCTGAGCATCCAGTCTTTAGGCTTTCACTCTGTATAAGGTCTTTTTAAACCTCCATTGCTTTCGGCTTTGTGAGAGCAGAAGAAGAAGAAGAGAAGAGTTGTTGATTGTGCTGTTGTAGTAATGGTCAGAGGTGATCTCAATGTCTGTCTGGCCTCTTAGGAGGCTCTTTGGACGCCTGACAGCTGATCCCTCAATGTCATTATGTCTCTCTCAAGGATTTAAAGTGGCATATGTAAGGGAGAGAGAGCGAGAGAGGGCTGTAGAAACAGAGAATGAAAGCAAGTAACATGATACTATACCAGTGTGATACACACAATGCCTACTCTGTGCCTCACAATAGACCCCGATATCGCCACTTCCCTATTGAGTCCCGGGCGCACATAACAGATTTGCTTCAAAGCACCACTTTCACCTAAAACCCTCTCCCATCCGCTGTTGTCAGGCGTGCAGAGGTGTGCAATCGAGCCGAGTCCCGGTGTAGATTTCTCCCGCCCTTGTGTCTGCCAACCCTGATGCTGTTTCACAGATCAGAGCGGGGAGAGATTCAAGTTCAAGTCCAGATACGTCTAACCCCCTTTACCTCCTTTTTCCCTCATTTATTTTGATCCCAAACTCTGTCTGGAAAGGATAGGGGAGACATTGATTCAAACACAACCCAGACTCTTTCCCAAGGACACCCTTGTTTCCAACACCCACCACCAACCAAGCACCAATGTCTCAATGGTCAGGATGGGAAGGACAATGCAGTCTTTTGGGCACTCAGAATATATTCCAGTGTCTACTTTTGAGTCAGTGAGGCCTGGGTCTGTGAGGACTTCGGCCCTAACTTTGTGGTCCGAACTTGAGTTCCTGCAGCAGGCTTTGAGGCGGAGGTGGACCCTGTCCCTGATGCAGGGCCCGGGGCTGCAGGGGGCAGTTGGCTGTGTTGCCCTTGAAGATGCCGAGGCAGGGCGGTGCGTATGGGCTGTTGGAGGGGATGTGACTGCTGTGCCGGGCGAAGCTGGTAGCCTCGGCGGTAGTGCAGTGATTGGGTACGTAGGAGCACCTGTGTGTACTGGACTTCAGGCATGATGAGCTTGAGGCAGAGCTCCTGGGCCTGGCTGGAGAAGCCACGGCTGAGATTCACCGGGAGGTCGTAGCCCACAATGTCAACTTTTCCACTGGGCTGCCAGGGGCGGAGATCCTTATTTTTGATCTGCGCGGCTGATCGTAGAAGAGGCATCCGCCCACCGAAGCAGCTTTTCACCAGCCTCTCCTGGGCTTGTCGAAGGAGTTTCACCTCCCTTGCCACGCAAGCTGGACCCAGAGCGGACAGCTGGCGCCACAAGGAGGCATTGAAGTGGTCGTAGAGACGCGCATCTAAAGAATTCCAGGCACGGATCTTTGCGGGAAGGCCCGGTGATAGGCTCCTCTTTGAGCTCGGCGTCCGCATGTTAAGTTTAACATACAGGATGTCATCCAGATCCCAAGAGAGGAGATGGCGAAGAAGAACCAGCGACTCATCAAAGTACTCGGCAATCATCACCAGGGAGAAAACTCTGTCCACCTCAGCCAGAAAGCCTCGTGCATATGCCACATCTGTAACTGGGCGGTCCTTGTCTCCGCCCAAATCGAAGGTCAAGGTGTTGCGTGCGTACATGGAGTCCTTCTCGTCGGGTCGGTAGTAGCGCCATGGCTCCTCTAAGAAAACCTCCAAGGAGCCATTGGGGACCCTCTTGAAGCTCTGGCAGTACTGGTTGTAGTAACTGAACAAGGATTCAAACATGGAGCCCGGCTCTCTCAGGATTGTGATATAAATCGTGTCGTTGGGCATCAGGCGCTGCGTCTCTGCCTTGTTAAAGCGCATGTGGCTGGTGACAATGTTCGACGGCAGCGTGTGCGGGTGGACGAAGTGAGTAGTGAAGGAGCGTGGGTAGCAGAACTGGTGACCGCAGGCCTGCACGGGCAACGCCACCGTGAGGTTGTTGCGCTCTGCGAAGCGGAAAAGCAGGTTCTGCATGGTGGTGCTGGCCGTTTTGTGGGTCTTGAGGAAGGCCACATTGGTGTGCTTAGGTTTCAGGCCCGGGGCAGGGTGGGAACGGAGGGCCGGACAACCGAGGTGGAAGGCCTCCATGGTCCTGGAGAAAAAGAAAAAAGAAAATGCATTCATTTATTTGAAACTCCATTAGCTCCATAAAAAAAGGAGCAGCTACTCCAAATAATTTGGTGACATTAGAGACATAATTGCACAGGCTCTAGACAGATAATGGAAGAGACTGAGGTGTAGGACAGGACAGAGGTACAACGGGGAAGTAGACATCAGTGTACATGTGGGGAATTTAAATGAGGAGACAGAGAAAAGAGGGCAGACGTAGGATAAAGCCACCAGAGGAAGGAGGATCAGACAGTTCAGAATAATTACAAGGTGTTTGTACTGCATATATGGCTGGGTGATAAATCAATATTAGAATTTATTGACTTTCAGTGGACTCACTGTGCGATGATATGAACTTAATTTTTCATCCTTTTCAAAAACTTTGACTTTTTGATCTGTGACTTACATTTCTTTCCTTCCCTTACTGTTGCAGTGTATGTATTGTTATTGTGAAATATATTTTTAACATCATGATGATTTCATTTCCATACTACTACTAAGCATTTTTTGCACGTGCATTGTGATGTTAAAAAATGTAAAACAAGTCATTCTAGGGCCTAACATAAAACTTAATTCTTTGAATCTTATAGTTTCCAATTTGCATCCGGAGTATTGTTTTTAATACTCTGCAGTATTACAGCATATTCACTGCAGACCGAACTAGAGGGTCAGATATTTAAAAGGTGTGGAAACAAAGTGTGAAAAGAAAAGAAGGGAGACGAAGGGGAGAGCAATAACGGAGACATTAAAGACGGGAATGTGGAAACGGTTTTATGAGCATAACGTTAAGTTGAAAAGGGTAGGAGAACAGAATACGGGGCTGTCAAAGATCTACGATCCCTCTGCTTTCATAATTGGTCCCTCGACTGCTTTGGCAGAGCATCTGCATTCAACATCTTCATATCTATAACGAGCCAGTCCCGCTATTAATTTGACTTGAAAAGAAGAAAAAAAAGACGGACGTCTTCATAGTAATTAGCACCATGTGAACTCATAAAGATATAGAGGGTGGGTAATGTATGGGTTTGCATAAGTGTGGGCGTATGTCAATCACTCACCAGCTCAAGTGGCCCCCATGGTGCAGCAGGAGACTGACAGTGCTGATGGTGACTAAGACCAGAAATATCTTCTTCTGCGACATCTCGCTCCGCTTCACTGGGCCTGCGGGAGGTAGAGAAGGAGAGCGAGAGTGAAACAGAGAGATACACAAGTAAAAGGTAGAGCAGGAGAGCGCGAGAACGAGGGCAGGTGGAGGTGTAATGAGGAAGCGAAAATGAGGATGAGGTGGAACGAGGAAAGTGGTCGACAGAGGAATTGGGGAAAACGAGAGCGGGGGGGGGGTTGAAAGGAAGCAGAAACGAGGAAGGAAGAAAAATGATAAAGGGAGAGCGAAACAGGAGGAAGAGACGAACGCGGTGAGAAGGATTCACTTAGCAAATAATGGTCGGGGATCCATTAGCGGCAGAGGCTAGCGAGGCTTGGCTTTTGTCCCTCTGTAATAATACGGTGAATGATACCTTCATTACCTTCCACAGCTGTAAGAGCCACACTCACTGTTGGCTCAAACAGGACAGATGGCCTCGTGCATTAGGCCCTGTCAGTAACGAGGTACATGTGTATGTAAAAACCAACAGCACTTCAACAGTGAGAGTGCTAGGTGGCAGAAACTCCCCGTGTCACTCGACCCGCCAAATAAAAACCCCGCCATGACAGCAATGGAACCTGGGAAGGATTCCAAGCCTCTCTCGACGGCATCTCACTTGCATGACAATGGCCGACGTCTCTCTCCTTGATTACACTGTCCCGTTGGCGTCCACACACACACACACACATGCCAGCGGTCAGGAAAAGGACAGCTCACATTACGCAAAGCAGCGGCTTTTCACACCACGTATACTCCATTCGGCGGATGCTTTCATCCGAAGCGCGGCGGAGGAGCGTGAGTGCATCGATTTTAAGCATGGGTGGCCCCGTGGCGGTGTTAGTGCCACCCACTCAAGTAAATGGGATCATTAAGGGGTTTTGTTGCACATTTTTGGTAAAGGATTAAAATGAGCATTAAATCTGCCCAAACATACTGGTGTTTTGATTGAGATTCATGCAGCCTCCGTTCAAATCGAAGAGAGCTGTAGCATTTATTTCCCTTAGGGCAGCATAATTATTGTCATATTATTATATACCATTTGGTCTATTAAACCTCCCAGAGTCTAAGATGACGTTTTCAAACTGCTTGTTTTCTTCGACCAATTTCCCTATGCTGTGCTCAAACTTTATGTGACGATAAAAATACCATTTTCATTTTATAAAACAGAGATAAAACAACAACTCCTCACATTTGAAGAAACTGGAACATTCAAATGTTTAGCATTCTTTCTGTTGTACAGTGACTTGAATTATTAATCAATTATCTAAATAGATGGCTGAAACCTAATTTCAGCACAATTTTGCATTTATATTCTAAACTAACTGTCAGAAAACAAAGAGTCTACCCTGCTGTGCAGAACACAAAGCTCATAAATAGGCATGAGATGGGACATTTCATGTGCAGAATAAACAACTGGTGAAGAAAAGTGATCCCCAGGTTCTGAATAAAAATCCAAATATGTTTCCCGAATATTAATTAAGCATTCAGCGAAAATTTGACAGCTGACCTGATGAGTTTGGAGAAGATTAAGAGAGAAGAACGCAAGAACTGACATTCCCTTTTTTTTTCAATTCCAAAAACAGCTGCGATTGTGCCGCTTCGGCGGTTGGACTCGGCACAAACACACATGTGCCGTCACAGACAAATGCACAAAAACACTAAACCCACGCTGTTATAAAACAGGCACTAATGCTCTCACTGTAATTGATTGCACAGATTGTTGTAGACACAGTTTTTTTTGTTTTTTTTTAAAGTTAATCCTTTGTCCATGTCCTCTGCCCTACTCACGGCCCAATAATCTGACCACAACTGCTGCTTAAATTTATACGTTTTTCCTGTTTTCAGGGAAAGTCCGTTGAGTTGATATCGTCCACATTGATGAAAGACTGAGGGATGCAAAGACGAAGGAAGATGCAGAATTTGCCTTCTATTTTTAGTAGAATCCATTCAATTGTTTTCATTTTATCCTCACATTTGAGAAGCTTTGTTTGGCATTTTTGCTTGTTAAATCACTTAAATAATTAGTCAATCATCAGGGAAATAGCAATTGATGAATCTTTTAAGTATTCTTATGTCATTCATTTGCAAACTGGAATCACCAGTGACGAGACATCAGCGCGAGAAACAGGAGATTCAGACTTATCCAAGAGGCAATGCGACCAATTGTCCATCACATTTCAAATTGATTTAATTTCAGTGAATAGTTCACCCAGCAAGCCCTTGAAAAGTACAGTTTGCCTCTAAGTGCAGGGCTTAGTTCTTCTTCCAACGTTTCCTTTCAAATGCAGCAAAATTGTTTCCCGCTACAAGTACACACGAGCTTTTAGAGACTAGATTCAGCACAAAACAACTCACAGCACTTTCAATGTTGGAAGAAGGTTCCTTCGTACTCTTTAATAAATAAAAGGTTCTTTCTTAAAAATGTGTTTCCTCTCCTCTTTACATTACTCCGGTTTTGTCTGGACACAGCCTGAGTAGTGGGAGATATTTGTGTTTTCCTCCCTTCAGTAGAAGCCATTATATCTCGTACAGCATGAAAAACAACCTCCAGTGAGTTGAAAAGTGGCCGAGCTGGATAATCCATCGCATTAAACATGAAGTTTTAATGCGGGTCTGTGGGGGCTCCCTGCTTTATTTATTTTTTCACCGCCCCCAAGTCGAGTGTTTTCATATCTGTGCCCTCGTCACGTCATCCTCTCCTTATTGTTCATCACCTGACACGGACCTCGGATACGTTATTGCCAGATCCCTTTGTATTAAGCGAGGGATGCAGCAGTTCGGATTTTCTAAACAGCAAAGAAAGCCCTAAAGGTGGGTTCAGACTGGAGAGAGTATGAGAGGCGGCGTGATCGTGTACAAACAAAAGGGAAATTCACTCTAGCTGGGCCCAAATCTGTGTGAGAATTGGGCCCATACAGAAGATGTAGGACTCTAATTGAAGAAACCGATGGTTTTAAACACGGGAAAATAGCTGAAACTACTGCAGAGTAATTTGTTCTGAGATTAGTGATGACTGTAAGCTTTTCCACGGAAGACAAAAGCCAGATGTCATCGGATGTTAGTGGGTTTTTGTCCAGTTGGAAAGGGAAGAGTCTGCAATCAAGCTAGCAGCTCGATAGCGAGGCTGACGTGGAGCAGTTATAAGGTTTACCATCTTAGTTTAGCATGTTAGCATGCTAACGTTTGCTAATTAACACAACACACAAAGTGTCTCAAAACAACAGCACTTTGAGGCTATAGACTACTTTTCCTCATCAATGAAGGACCATTACCAACATTGTGAATGCTCTTATTTGTATTTTATTATTACTGCTGCAACTAAATATTCCACGGATATGATGGCTAATTCTATTTGAAAAAAAAGACCCACATTGTAATAAAACGTCCGTATTCTCATTAAAAACACTTGCATGAAGCGGAACAGGATGAAATTTTTACTACAGTCCTAAGAAATGTCACCTTCTCCGGGTGGCTCAATTACATTTAGTCACACCGGCATTCTCGGCTGGAGGTTCGGTCCCCATCGGCATCGGAAAATGTCACCGTGATACCTGCTCGGAACGAGGCATGAATGAAACGAAGCACTGATTCGGAGAGAGTAGTGGGATGCAGTAAAATGAAGCCATGCAGGGGGCTGTTTCTTGTGGTAACAGGAGCTGGTTGGTAGCCCAGAGTGTGTGAGGGGACGGAGGTAGATCATGTGTCACAGAGAGTTAATAAGAAAGGGATTTAAGTGGCTTTCAGCAGACTCTCTTCATCCACCCTCATCTGCTGCCATCGTCTCCTCCTTCCCCACCAACACTATGGCCTCTTTAATTAAAAGTGCTGATTAGGTTTCTCTTACGATACGATATGAGAGCGCAGCAAGAAGACACCTGACCCCCCCCCCCCCCCCCGTTAGCGGACAACGATTTAGACAAAGGAGATGGACAGGAGGAAAGATAGCTCATCTTATTTGTGTATTGATTTAATGATTAAATGAGGGGATGATCCTCAAGGAGGTGTGTGTGTTGTGAAGGATTTCGACACATGACGTGACGGTAAAGAAGCGAGATCTAATCCTTTAACGCGCCTCTCAAGAGTGGATTATCCATTTTACAAGCGCATTAACTGGTTTATTGTTGAATGTTTTACACTACGGGGTAAAAGGTTATAGGAGGCAAAATGTCGTCGCTCCTATATGGTTACCGACATAGTGTAGGATGATGATTAAAACCGAGCCAGAGCTCATCTGCATCGAAGAGTTTAAGACCAAAAAACACTGGATTTTTTAGGCTGATATCAATATTTGAGAATACGAAAGATCTGATAATGAAGCCGATATTTGTTTCGTTAATTCCAGAGCACTGGATCTATATTTGTGTGACTGTGTGTGGCTTTGCCTGCTTGCAAACACAACGTGAATTCAGATGGAGGATGTGTGAAGGAATTGTTCTCACACCTCCCTTAAATTCTCCCCGCAGGTGATTCAGACTTTATTTCCTGTCTGCACTTATTTTCCTTCTGTCTCTATCTCTCCGTCAGTTTGCCTCCATCTCTCCCAGAGGTCTTGTGGTTTTTTTTTTTACTTCTTTTCTTACGTCTCTGCTGCTGCCTCCGTGTGACAACGTGGCATCTCCAAAATGTCTGGTGTTATGAATCAATGGGAGAAAAATGGAAGAAGTTTTGAAAGAGTTTAGTCTCCTGCTAAGTTTGAACTCCGGGTGAGTGTCACAATGGCTCCGCAGCAATACAGCAGCGAGACAAACAAATAGAGAAGTACAATTCAAAGACGTGTAATACACAAAACAATGGAGAGAAACCCGGCATGCGCTCCATGATGCAGGAACAAAAATAACAACTCCAGTCCTTGCACAAACACATGCTCACCACACACACACCTACTCCCCCTAGACACACACACACACACACACACACACAGATAGAGGAACCTAATGAGCGTATGAAGGTAGCTTCATGCTCAGTCCTCCGGGGCCACAGCAGCTGCTTCGCTCGCTGGTCCTGTCATCTGCAACTGATCCCATGTGATAACCTGTGACCTCTCCTAACGGGCTTTTATACCTCAAATGATCTCACAGTGAAAGTATATTCCCATCTTTGTGATCGTACGGTGTATTCTTGTGCATCCAAACGAGCCAACATACATGTGCATGATAGCTTATGCACATATGTCAGCTTGTCCCCCATTTGCCCTCTTAAACACGCACACACACACACACACACACACACACACACACACTCAGACCTGAGGGGTAAATTAGCATTAGCGCTGCCCTTCAACAGCAATGTGGAAGATGCTAGCTTCTGTGAATCTGGGGTAACAGGCTGTGTAAGCTAACAAAAGCAAAAATATGCTCACATTTCCAATATTAACAGTGAGAAGCATGGGTTAAAGGGTCAGTTCACACAAACTACTACTACCTCTGGTGGTAGCTGGCCATGCTACCACCATGGATTTGTTTTTGTGTACAATGCACAGAGCTGACCGTAAACAGGAAAAACCCCTCTTGAGACGCATATTCCGAATGTGCTGTGTACATGTCCAAACAATGCTCCTATAACCTGAATATCGGCATATCCCACATGTCTTCATCGGAAGATTCCCCACAGAATATCCCAACTGAATATGATGTTAAGCCATATCAAATTCACAATATTGTGCATGTGAAACCCACCTCAAAAAAATAAAAAGAAGCCGCAAAAATGTACAGGCGGTGGAGTCGACGCTGTGCTGGTAACAGCTGCAGTCCTATGCAGAAATTTAACATCTGCAGCTGCCAATGTGTCACAGCTCAAGGACAAAGACTTTCTTAACGACTTGAGGATTTACTCAAGAGTGGGACAGCGAAATGCTGAGACTTTTTTCTGAACTATGAAACGCAGGGTGGAGAGTTATGAGGGGATGTCTTTGGGGAGCGGGAATTTAAAATAAGACTGTTTTTTTGTTCATTTTCCAGGAAGTGCTGTTTGCTTACGTCTGAGGCTTCATCTCCGAAATCGTCAAACTCAATCTGAGATATGAGGCTTGAAATTTTTTTCCACAGTTGCGCCTCCTCGCCCGCCCCTCCATTTGGTGAAGCCAGACATCCCCAAGAGCAGAGATATTTTAAAAACCTATTTCATACTCGGGGTTCGATGGGTACATCAAGGCAATATCGGGAAGTCATGTCGTCCACGGCCAACAACATAGAGGTACCTAGCAGCATAAATGGAGTCGGTGCAGTGCCGAGTGTATCCCAGAGTTAAAAGCCCTGAAAGCCTGTTTTTCAGTGGAGTTCTATGAACACACTGTTGTTGGTGAGTCACAAATATTTAATGACATAGAGATACTTAGAGTATTTAAGACCTTTTTTTAAAGTGCTATAAAGAGCAGTTTCTCATATGACTTTTCATCCAATCACATATAAATTCAAAAGTGTTTGTAACAACTGCTTAAAAAGGCAGCCTCCTCATTCATTTCAAAGAGACGCTGCTTTGGTACAGCAGAGGCGTTTCTGACAGAAACAAGCGGAGTTGGTCCACATCATGAACCACATCATCTGGCAACGCGCCACGTTGCCCAGTGAAATACGTGTACTAAAGTAGATTATTCTGTAACGTGATCGCATTTTTACTGAGTGATTGCCGTCGGGATAACCTCGTGTTCAGAGTTATAAAATCATGTGCAGTGTTCAAACTCTTGAGTCCACACTTCCTGGATCCTTTCTTTTCTCACCAGTGTTCTGTGCTCATACACTTTTTTGTTGTTGTTGTTAAATGAAACATTTATACAAATATATTATTGTTGTTATAAATATGCAAAACAGATGCTTTTTCTCCATCTCTGCAGCACAAAGCAGCTTCCTGATCTTAAACTACATTATGAATTTTGCTACGTGATCCAGTTTGTTGTTCCTCATGTGACGACCCCTCCCTTCCACTAGGGGTCTGTGTCCTGTTTGCTGTCTTTCAGGATAACGATCGGCATATTTTGTAGGAGCCTTGAGCCGAAGAACATCACAGCTTCCTGCGCAAAGATTCTTTCTCTTATCGCTCTCTCCCCACAGTCTCCCTCCAGTCCTCATTACTTTAATCTGAACTGCACCTCACTGACTCCCCCTCCTCCCCGCTGGGCTTTCCCCCTCTCCATCTCTCCATCTTCCGGCCCTTTATCTTTACAGTGAAGATAGTCCGGGCTCTCTGGCCAGTGTCCCTATGGTGCTTTTTAAGCATCTGCCCCACCCTGTTCCTGGACCTGTTAGAGACGTAGAGAGAGAAGCAATGAGCGTATGTCTGCACTCGAACATGAATGTTGTCTTTGCACGCATGTGTGTGTGTGTGTGTGTGTTTGTGCTGCCCGAGAGTGCGTCTGGATCATTACTTGTCTGCAGGGTAGACTCCCTGTGGAACCACAGATACAGGCTTTGTCTCGCCCTAAATGACCCCCCCAGAGAGAGGGGGAGAACAGGGGGAGAGAATGGGGTGAGGGAAGGCCAGGGTGGGAGGAGGTTGAGAGGGCCAGAACAGAGGGAAAGATGGGATTTGACAAAAGACAAGCAGAGAACATGGAAAGAGAATATGAAAGAGGCCTGAGAGTGATTGAGCGGGCAGAATCAACATCTGGCCTTGTACCGGTGTGCTTATTGATGAAAGCCTTTTAGATCATTTCTTACCGGCAAGCGCCTTAAGCCAAATCCAGGGAGAGAACACGGAGGAAGAGACGGAAAACATCAGCGAGACGATGTTCCCTTTGGCGAAGTCAAATGACAAGAACATCTTCTGTTCTTTCTCTTTGCATAAAAAACACACTCCTCCTCATCCTGCAGCTTAATACAGCTGTGTATCCACGGCTTAACACGGGGATGTACTGTGTTTTGCGTCAACAACATTTTCGTGATTATGCAGAAGATTACAGCGGCTGAAGGAAAGTCACTGCTCTAAAAGAATGATAACGACAGACAGACTACAGCTGCCAGTGCGCTTCAAGTGCTTTTAATTTCCGACTTTGTGAGCATGCTAACATTTACCAATTAGCACTAAACAAAAAGTACACCTGAGACAGATGGGAATATCATTAGTTTTGCATGTATTTTGGTCATATATCAAATTGCTGAATACATTTTGACGAAATTTCACGGCAATCCTTCCTTTAGTTGCTGAGATATTTCAATAAAAATACAAATATGTCAACCTCATGGTGGTGCAGGAGTAAAGGTCAGGGATCACCAAAGCCAGCTGGGGAATTGAATATCTGGAGCAGATTTCATGGCAATCCATCCAACAGTTGTCAAGATATTTCACTCTGAACCACAGATGTCAATTGCACAGAAGGAGAAGTTGAAGGTTCACCAAAGCAGGCTGTTCTCACACAGATCCTAGCTATACCCACGACAATGAATGCACTGTGATTCATGTATAGCCCCAAAATAAATTTGTATTTATTCCGCGTAATCACGAACAAGGAAGTATAAAGAGCGACAAACAACTCGCAGGGTTAGTTATCTTTTTAGCTCAAACTGCAATCTTTTCCTTGACCTAACCAAGTAGTTTTGTTGCCTAAACCTAACAAAGTTGTTGACAGATTTTTTTTTTTTAAAAGCTGTGTGCATGTAACAAGCAGGAATTGACACGTGTTGCTGGGCATTCGTAAGAAAACGCACAAAATTAGGAATTGCTTTTCGCGAGATATGACACAAACCGCTGTATGAGGATACATCAACCAAAGTCAGTAGGTTGTATCCTCTGGGGACCACGAATGTCCGTACAAACTTCCATGTCAATCCATCCAATAATTTAAACAACGCTAGCTTTTGCAGTACCTGGACTTGAAGCTTCTTTTTCTGCAAGAGAAAATCAATTCCATATAGAAGCACCTTAATCATTTTTAAACAACAGAGGCGACCACTTCAATTTTCCCCGGGCCTCAGCCAGAAATGAACAATCAAGAGGGCCGTACTTATTCTTCTTAGGCCTCTACACTTTGCCATTCATGCGAGCGACTACAGAACGCCACAATCGCGTCTGAAAAATAAAAAAGCAATTTGGATCATAAGCACTCCATAACACTCAAAAAGGTTGCTGTTGCACTTTTTTGTTTGGACGAGTGCGGTGTGTGTGTGTGCGTGTGTGTGTTTATGTGTACAGTTCAATCCAGCGGGGGGCTGGTGTGTGTGTGTGTGTGTGTGTGTTTACGTTCCGGGGGAAGCACTCTTTCAAAATACCACTCCCTCCTCTTTATTTATCTGCATTCATATTCTGCTCAGGGAACTCAATGTGCTTTTGCAACTCAGCAGTTTATTTACATACGACACAGGCTTCCTCCCTCGCCAAATTAATTTGATGTCCCGAGTTCTAACGCACCTCCACCAGACGGAGTCACATCTTCCTGCCGTTCCGACTGTCTTGACCTGCAGAGTTCACGTCCGCTGAGCTAACCAGGGTGTCGCACACGCGTTTGCGTTTGTCGCTCATGTTACAGAAACGTAATTGTGGGTTTTTCACAAAGCCCCCTGTGCCGCCGCTCTGCGCTTAAGCTCGGCGGCAATTACTAGCGCAGAGCCGAGGGAGCTGAGCCATCCAGCAGGTTGGTTTGGACCACAACCTATTTTGTGTTGTTTCATTGGATGGCAGTTTATTCTGCAGCAGTTTTTTTTAAAGATAAAAGAGAAGGCCTCACTTCATCAGCATGCCAAATGAGCAAGATTCATTCATCTAATCATGCCGGCTTCTCTAAGACTTACTGTATGTTTTTTAGTTGTAAACCCTTACTAAAAACCCCCACATCATCCTGCACGCCCCCCCCACCAGGAGTAACTCAAACCGGAGAGCCAGCAACAGAGCAGAAAACGAAAAGAGCTGCCTGCGCGCAGCAATTAAGCAGAGATGCTGTCACGATTGGAGACAGAGGAAACATTAAAAGCTCCTCAGCACCACAGTGGAATATGTACAAGCGCGCATGAAAAAGCGTGTCGGCTTTCATCAGCGAGATGCAAATGCTCCCGAGGTGGACAGACGGACAGGGTGGTCTGTGGTGATTAGTATTAAAAGACCCACACAGTGGATGCAGAGGCATGTGAGCGGGGGGACGAGGCTGGTACTTGATCGGTGACACGGCAATTAAGGTTGCACTAATCACCCCATCATTAATGTGGTCGAATAAAACCAACCACAGCAGGCCTGCCCATGTGCAAATACAGACATACATTGCGTACAAATGACACACAAAAGGCAAGAAAGGCATTCTTATTGCACGCGAAATTACCTACAAATTGTCGTGTCATTCATGCTCAATTTGGTGAGAGTCTGCACAATCTGAAATCTCTGCCCATTTCAGCCCTCTTTTCTGTGTGAAGCTCTCGCTATTACGCTTTTTTTTAGGTCTTCATTATAACCAGAAGTGGAAAGCAATTTTTCTCTGCGCCCTTCACTGAGAAAAGATTTCTTTATTACAGATAGTTAGCACATAAGTGCGAGCCCTCTATGAAGTAGCAGAATACAACTTTAGACACTTCAAACACAAGATTAGAAGCTGCTGTTAATAAACCCCTCTGATGCTGCTGAAGGTTCAGCAGCATTAGTAAAATTACTCAAAACACTTTTTTCTTAAATGACATGTTTGCTTCACCTGAGGTCCTCCCCCAGCATCAGTGACAGCTCTCCAGATGTTGGGGCCTTGGGTACTTAATGACACTATTTCCTCACCATGCCCCTGGATCTCATTGCAGTGTATGCATGATAGCAGCAGTAAAGGTTAAGACATTAAATACATTTACAACTGTAAATGCATTCTTATTTTAGATGATCAGATTTATGCAGTTAGGATATTCACACCGGGACAGCCACAAGGTGAATGAAACCAATAAACCGGGAACAGAGACCTAAAAGTGCCAGATTTTGATTGGTACTGCTATGCATATGATTGCGTTAATGGACTGTTAAGGTGCTTTAGTGTGGAAAAACAATATTGACCACAATGGAGGGGGAAACAAAAAACGGATGCCATTGCCCCTGACGCTGAACCTTAACCCTTGCCGGCTTTGCCTAGGCTAATGAGCCGATAAGCCCCCACACGAGCGGCAATAAGCAAGATCAATTCACACTAGATCAATGTAACATCGCTCGGATTGTGGAAATCCTGCAAGCAATTAGATAGTGCTCGAGAAGGCGGCGTCCTCGTTCCTACCCAATTATGATTGGGTCAAATGGGCTTAATTGGTTGTCTGGTTTGTTGATTATCGTCGAGGCAAGTGAATCACACCGCTTATCATACCGATAGAAGAGAGGACCCTTGTTAATTCTGGGTGAGTCTGCAGGGTGATGATTGGGAAATTAAAAAGCAAATAAAGCCATGATATTGTGGTCGGTGTTTCGGGATAACTTCCGGAGTGATTGGTGAGAGGAACAGGCAGGATGTCCAGTTCTGATCAGACTTGGCAAATTGAGGTTTTTGATGGTGAAAATTAACCAAAGACAAAACATTTCACTTGGATAATACTCAAATAATTGGATGAGCTTTCTGACTCTAAATTAAGCTTTGTGGCTGGTGGAGCATCGCATGCGCACCCTTTATTGGCCGCTCGCCACTGACAAAATGTCCCTTTGCTGTAAATACGACATACAAGATGTCTTTATGTGAATATGTCACTCACACCCATGTGGCTGTACTGGCGTTTAGCGTAGCAGACAGATGAAAGGTTACCACTGGACTGGACAATAGGAGCTTCTCATTCTGGTATCAGATCGGAATGGGGAACGATGGATTCCAAATCCCGGATTCTTCAGAGTGTCAGTCCTGCTTTGTGTCGGGGCGAAGCCTCCCGATAGCCGACCGCTCTTAACCGAGAGCCGGGGTCTGAATCATTAACCACAGTGGAATAATAAACACGCTGTTCTCACAAGTTCTCCCCATTCTGAAAATGTCAAAAGCAGATGGCACGCTGCCTGCGGCAAAAACTTTGGCTAGAGCGGAGAGAGAGGCGAGAATGGGCAGATCATAAAAAAGGAAAGGACGGCAAGATAAAAAAATATAAGTCAAAGTGTATTTTTTTTGTGGCAGGAGCAGGAAGATGAAGATGAGTGGCAGGTCCACTTTTTATTTGTGATTCCTTAAAATGGATGAAAAAATTAGGTGAGACCAAACTGATTCACGAGTATAAAACTGCAAAGGGAATAAAGCCGTCTTTGCTTCTATTTACAGTTTTTGGATCATGCTGGAGGTGATAGTGTATGCTTTATTGTATCACTGCATCACTGAAGACAGGGAATAGGACAGTGATGGAGGCACAAAAAGCAGGTGGAAAAACAGAGATATTCACAGACGAACACGGATAGAGGGAAGAGAGAGAAAATGTGTTGAACTGTGAGAAAATAGGTCGTTGAAAGTTGCATACACACCAGATGTTGAACAAATATGCCAGTCCACATGGTTTACTTTCTCTTGTCTGTTTGAGAACAAATACGCCTACTGCTGTGACGGGTGATCTTGTGTCTATCTATTCATTACCATGGTTAAACGTCTTCTACATTTAAACAGCAAATGTATACTTAAATATGTCAAATTAGGAAACTCTAACATTACCTCATTAGAAAATTGATACATAAACTTAAACAGCAAACCCATACGTTAGCTTGAACAGCAAACTCCTACGTTAGCTTACTTAGAAAATTCATAACGTTAGCTTAATAGTCGAATGTTAGTCAGTTGGCCGAAGCCTGTGAATGACTGTGTTTTTGTGCATGCAGTGTTTGTGTGTGGGTATGCCAATGTGTGGGCCTATATCCGACTGCTTGCACACCTGTGTTTACTGTGTCTCTCTGCCATGCTTGCTTTTATTTGTGTGAATGTGAGTGTGCTTTTAAGATACGATAAGATAGGATAATCCTTTATTAGTCCCACAGCGGGGAAATTTGCAGGATTACAGCAGCACAGTGGATAGTGCAAACGAACAAACAAGAGACATAAGTAGTAAGTAACTTGTTTTTTAGGGTTTTAGCTTGAATTTAGGTTAGGTCTAGCTTAGCCCTGTTTGAGATCTGATACCACCGGCCACTGATTTAACACACATCCCGGTGAAGAAGAAGATGAAAGCGGAATAGCACAATTTATTTTGGATTTATTTCATCATGTTGGGTGGAAAATTGACATCTGTGAGATTACGAAAAATACCTTTGAAGACCAAAAAAACGACTTGATTTCCCCCCTAAAGTTTGCACAATGTGACCAAATCACAGAGTAATGGGGTTAGACGTGTACTTACAGGTTACAGGAAAAGTCTGCTCAATTTGGCCGAAGTTTTGTATTTTTACAGTTTTATCCATCATTTCTATTTTTTAACAAAGTCGGCTGGCAAAAATCATGAGTGGTCAGAGAATCAATCAGGCTGTATATGAGACAAATCTCCTATTCAAACTAAGGTGATATAGGGTATGCATTAGCTCCAATGAGTGCCCTCCCAAGTGCAACCATGCAACCGTGTGTTTCAGTGTGTGTACCTGTGTCTCGTGCTGTTATAGGACGCAGCCAGGCTCGCTGTAATGGCCCGATAACAGAGACCCTCCGGCCAGAAAAAGGATTAATTAAGGGGCCAGACTGGAACCCCCGGGGGAGGGCGCCCTGTGCACCTCCCCTCCGTTAAAACACACAGACACCAGTGTGAATAAATAAAGTGCATGTGCACATGCATAGCCTCATAAACTTACACACAGGTAAGCATGCCCAGGGAACACACACACACACACAGTCTGCGGGTTCAAAACATTCCTGTCTGCCCCGGCGGGTTTAAAGCCTTCTCTAACATAGCTGGCAGCGTTTGTACGACTCCAGAGGAAACACCTTCAGCACTTAACGGAGGCTTTTTACTCGCCTGCCTGGGCAGCTCAACACACTCATTAACTTCCTCTCGTTTATTAGACCAAACGTATCGTTTCAGGATGAAAAAGCGTGCAGGGCAAACCGAGGAAATGGAGGAAGATAAATCAAAAAAGGTCAATTGTGTTTGTGCAGCCCTTTTATCATAGTTAGTCTTTAACGGAGTATAAAAAAGAAAACGATTCAGGTATCTTAACATAAGCTATTCTGGTGTATTGCTCTTAAAGTAAAATAAACAACACAAAGGTTTTGAGGTAAAATCCTCTTATTGCATGTGTGGAGGCTTGAATTCTACCCCACAGAGTGAAGGCTGCAGCTCACACTCCACTGCTGATACAGTAGAGTCGCTGCGATAATAAAATCTACCATAAACTGGTTTACAATCAAAAAGCATTTAATCCTACTGATGCTAATACAATTACACAATGAAGCACATTAATTACAGTATCTATAGGTATATATTCTCTGCGCAGAGAGGCATTTTACCCTGATCCCAGTAGAAGCGCTGCTGCCCTCCCAGTGAGACCAGAGGAAAGAGAGAGCGAAATCTTTCCCAGCACTCCCGGTTACAGTTTGAAATCCTCTCCCATATTGTCCATCTTAATTCCTATTGTCTAACTTCGGTTGCCTCCTCCTGGCTTCAGGCTGAATACATTCAATGACTGTCTTTTATGGCTTAACACTTCTATGATAAACATTCTATATAAAGATAAGGATTTGCAAATTTTGGCAAAAACTTCACAAGCATAGATATAAAGTTGATACAAATTCTACTAAGATACACTTCTAACTACAAATTCTAAAACACTTCTACAATTATGAATCTTCTTATTATGTATTCCAAAACACTTCTATTATAATTTCTTAAAACACAGTTCTAAACCCAAATTTCCTACACATGAGCAAACCTTATTCCCTTTAAAATAAATCAGCTTTCTGAAACCCTGAGAAATGAGGCGTAAAAATGGACGTGTCTGTATTTATGGGAAAATTAATCAAAAGATTACAATGTCCAATAAAAAACAGCAATTCATTTGTCAGCACTGTTCAGCCCATGAAGGTCACCCATATTAATCCCCATCCAAGCGATTCAGCTTTCACCTTGTCGGCTATCGAATAAGAAGTGATATGATGTATTGCAATAAAAGAGGAAGCTCAATTTGAAGACAGTCATAAAGCTACAGTTCCTTATCATATACTGCACTTCTTTTTCAAAGGAAAGTGGTGTCGTGCTTTTTGTCGAACCCAAATCTTTCTGATGAAGCCCTTCGCTGGACACAGGCGCCGAAAAGTGATATTCACTTCGGAGTATCTGGTTTCTGGATTATTTTGTGCGACGGATTCTATAGATAACGTGTGACGCAGAGCCTTGGAGTTGATAGCCAACACAGTGTGTCCTCACTGGCCCAGTCTCATTTGTTCTCCTGGATTAAGCTTTGTGTGATGTATGCCGTTATAAACCTACGTCTTTCTCTTCTCAGTGGGGTTTGTGTTTGGGTTTGTACGTGTCCTTGTTTCACTTCAGGGTTCAGGCGGGATAGAAACTGCTATCCCGCCTGATAAAAACAATGAACATGACATCTGGTATAACTTCACGCCAGTAATTCACTCTAATCCCATTTAAAACAATAATCTTATTATGTCAACAGTTATGTAAAAATAATCGGATTAACTAAATCAGAATAAGTGTTATGATCATAGATTTGGATGGCACAAATGGCAACATTCGTACTCAATCAATATCACTACAAGGTCCATTTAGTAGCTCTTCCGGAGCTTTCGATCATATCACATGATCTTCCTAGTCCGCCCAGTTGATGTGGTATTCTAAACGTTAAAATTTCTATTCTCACTGAGCACTTTGAAACTGCTACTGAAGATTACGTGGTGTGATTGAAAGCTCCAGAAAATCTACTAAATGGACCTCGCCAGGAGATTCCAAATTTCAAGAAAAAAAAGTTAAACCATAGTCTTCATTGGTGTTTTTCTATATAACATCTTCACCTTCTCTTTTTCTTTTTTGTGTTAGATATGCTTGAGTCCTGACTTTTTGGGTGTATTTCTTTGCCCTGAGTTTTGCCTTTCAGGCTACATACAGGCTGCCTACCTTAGTGCTGGGTGTTTTTGGGCAGTGCAGTATGCAGCCTGAAAGAAAATCAGCTGAAAGTACTCCAGGTTGAAAAAAGGTTTCTGTGATTTTTCCACTATAAATATTGTCCTAAAAAGATGCTTGAACTAAACCCCAGTCAAAAATAAGATAAAGAAAGCACGAAAAAAGTATTATATTGAATAATTTCAGATTTACTACATGTATGTGGGCTTTGGTTTCTCAAAACACTGAAGGTCAGATAATCACAGTCCTAAAATAATCCCGGTCAAGCTCTGAATTTTGTCCGTTCACCAGGGACGACTCACACAGAGAAGTTTCAGCAACAACAACCAAACTGAGATGCTCTAAGTCATAATAATAAATAATGCATTTCGTGTTGTGTGCCGAACAGCAGGGCCGTCCAGATACAGGATTTTGCTCCCATAATCTTCCTGCCCAGACCATTTTAATCCAGGGTCTGCTGGCATCTGGCTGTCGGACATCTACAAGTAGATGAAAACATTCGCGCCAAGGGCAGCTCCCTGGAGCCGGGCCCAGACCCCGACAAAACCCTCGTCCATCTGTCTCCATCTGGCGCCGGCGGCCGCGGTCAGAACCGCGGCTGACAGGTGCCACAATAAAAGCCTTTTTAAATATTTTGACCTGGGATAAAGAGCGCTTCAGACTCAATTTTTCATCATTTGAGAAAGATTTTTGAAGCCTCCATGTGAACATTTGAGAACGTGTCTTCCTCTTATTCAGCTGGGGGAGTTAATGGGCTCTCTCTAGGGGCTATGTGACTCAATAATAAGCGACAGCGAGTGGGGGGTGAGAGGTCATTTTGAACTTCACACACTCCCTCTAATCTCACCTCAAATCTGAAATACGGTAGCATTTTCGTGTGTGCATGCACGGGCGTGCCTGCACATCAAAATCAATTTGGTCCCAAGCAACAACGAGACAAAAAAAAAAGAAAAAAAAGCACCTTTGTACTAATGCATCAAAGTGGCTGAAAGTTGGCCAGTGTTCAATGTTTTGTTTGTGTGTGTGTGTGTGTGTGTGTGTGTGTGTGTGTGCTTGTGTGCTTCTGCAAAGAGGGCCGGCATTAACCCTACAGGGGGATGAAGTGGCGAAATGGTGTGTGTGTTTTTTGCCAGGGCCAGCCAGGGTCAAACCAAGAGGTTTGTTAACATGGACCATTAATCTTGCTTGGGCTCACATCCACATGTTGCAAGATAAATGGAAACACACACACACATACACACACACACATTCCCTCAGTTCTCTGCGGCGAGCTGAGATGCCCGCAAGTTAATTTTTAATCACAAGCTCTCTAATCACTCAGGTCCATCTTAAACACCAGTCCTGAACCTCCACTAATACCCACTAAGAGGACCTGCTGATCACCAGCGCTACCCGTCTGTGCCGAGAAGAAAGACGACATTTCTCTTCTCTGCGCTGCCCCTCTGTAAGATGTTCTGCTTGCTGGTGTTTGTTGTTGTTTTTTTCATGTGTGCACATTCTCACGAGACCCTGCAGCTCGGCTCTGCTTTACCGTTCCTTTAAAGCTTTACTGCTGCTGTTGCGTTTCTTTTTTTCCTGCTCCCCTTATTCTCCCCAAACCACCATCAGGAGGGCTTTTCGCCTCTTCTCAAGACGTCGTAATAGCGACATCTTAGTGGGCTCACTGGGTTAAATAAAGTTTAAATAACGCTTCAAGGTGAATTAAATGACTCTGGATCTGATTCTACCGAAAATTACGACTTTTTATACTATCCATCTATCAACTTTATCCTTTAAAATACTAACTTGACCTTTCACTAAAAACTATTAATTGATAACTTGATTAGTTGACTGACAGAACATTTAAGTAATTTATCTAGCAGACTCTCAAACGTGAGGATTGGATGGACATGACATGATGTATTTGGGGTTTGGACTGCTGGTTGACAAAACAAGCGATTTGATTTCTGAACAATTGACCATTTTGCACGACTTCTGGTCATATCATTAACGGTAAGTCCATTAATGGCAGAAAGAATTGTAAATTGCAGAGGCTGTGACTGTCACTTTGCACGGCAGCTGGATTCACGCGATGTCACGAGATCAAGCAAGGTGTCGTGTGAGGAGCTACTGGAATGCTTTAGATGTGTGCGAGATGACACGGAGAGGCCTTTTGTTCAAAACAATAATGGCGATTAGCGAAGATGCTGCTGTAGCATCCGTTATATCAGAACTGGAGAGTATTTAT
Source organism: Anarrhichthys ocellatus (assembly GCF_004355925.1). Taxonomy (NCBI): domain Eukaryota; kingdom Metazoa; phylum Chordata; class Actinopteri; order Perciformes; family Anarhichadidae; genus Anarrhichthys; species Anarrhichthys ocellatus. The sequence continues at coordinate 3,329,120 of NW_022280041.1, read as the reverse complement.
TCATTAAAAAAAGAGCGAAGAACGACGCTGCTGGCTTTTCTTAATGGAGCAGATGTTTTCGCTCTTCTCCCGAATGGCTTCGGCATTTGATTGACGGTTCATCAAATCACCAAACAGATCCCACTGATGGCTTCTGAGATGGTTGCGGAAGCCGCCCTGGCAGGTCAGGTTTGCCGCCACTATCAAAGGTTTGAAATTTGTACTTGATAAATGGCGAGAAATTATCATTTAAGTATCTATCGATCTAAGAAGTAACTTGTAATATTTTGTTATTGTGCTGATTTTGCGACTTGGCTTTAAGCGAGCTCCTATTCATCTACTTAGGGTTCGGATTCTGTTGCTCAACGGCACTCAGGCGTTTTCCCATGCTGGCTCTCTGAACCTTCAAACATTCAAATTGAAGACAACACGTGCAAACAGCGTGACAGAGACTCGGACAAATTGAGGAATTTATGTGACATACCAACATTTCTGAGTCCTTTTTGCTCCCGGGGGGGAAGGCTGTAAAACAGAGCTGCTCTTTTGGCTCGGGGCCCGACCGTCTTCGAGGACGCTGCGCTGTGCAGCAAAGCAGCCACAGAGCTGTAGTTCACAGTCCACATTGTATAAATAAACTCCTTTCCCAGAACTCCGGCCTTTAAAGGGCGCCCTTGGTCTCAGAAGACTCTTCTGATGAGGTTTAACATACCGATGCAGTGAGTCTTAGTCAGCACTTTATCATATTGACTTTTTTTCCAGACATTTCGTGTGCGCGTGTGTGTATGTGTGTTTTTATTAGAGGTGTGTCACTGTTCTAACCCCCCCCCCCCCCCCCCTCTTTGTCTCCATTGTTATTCCCTGCGTTGCTATTCAACAAACAGAGCACACATTCATCACTCGGTCTTGTGCCTTTCTTGCGGACATGCTGGGGAGGAAAAAAAAAAGGAACCTTTTCAGGTCCGTGCTTGTAAATGACCTGACGCAAAAAAAAAAGGGTTTATTAAGTCACCTCCCCTCCCTTCTCCTAACCTACTTACTGAAGACACAGAGGAGGAGAAGGGACAGACACAAGGCGAGGTAGACGGACAGACAGACAGGACAGGACAGAAGTGGGAACGGAGCACATTTGTCTGTAGTCCGGTTTATTTGGTAAAAGCAAAGAATAATTAGGGAGATATATCAGTGTGCCCATCACCTGCAAAGAATGTATGAATGTGTGTGTGTGTCTGTGTGCCCCCTGCTGATTTGTCCACTACAGAGAAAAGTGCCATCACAGCTTCCCCATGTCTCTGCTTGTTTTGTCCGACTGACAGTAAAACAAAAAAACCTGATATATATTTAATTTATAGTGACACAAAACAGAGAAGAAAGTCTCTCGCATTTGAGAAGCTGCAGAAATATGCTTTTGTGTTCTGTTTAATAAAGGACTCTTTTGTCGATTATCTTGTGTTGTCTGTCTGTGCTGGAGGAAGGATCCCTCCGCTGTTGCTCTTCCTGGCATTCATGGGTTTTTTGGGGGGAGAGGAGAGGATCTCTTTATCAAAAATGAGTGTCTAAAAATATCCTGAATGCAGATGTATTTGTGATTTTTGTGCTAGATGAATTTCTTGTCCATTGTCAAATCTATGCGTATACTATCCTGAATATTTTACCAAACAAGCTTCTCCCTGCATGGTGTTGTAGCTCTTCATTAGCAATGCTGCCACATTCAGCCTGCCAGCTGCTTTGAATACAAACCTGGATGACATATTGACCACACATCTAATTGATGTTGTAACATCAAACAGAGCAGATGGAAAAAAAAAAAAACTTCAGCCAACTTGCATCCAACACTAAACCAATCAACTAATGGATCAAATCTGCGTTATGGAAAATATTGAGCACACATGCAACAATTGGGGACACCTCATCCAGCAAAGCTCCAGATATAAATAGTTTGTCATTAATTGTTCCTCCGGGGTGCACAAAAAAAAAAAAAGAGTTCACGCTGATAACATTTGCTTTGATAATATTTGATAAATTTAATTAATTTGCCGGCTAAAGGTGTTTACACACTCATAATCTGAATGAACAGGCGAAATCAATCATCCAGACAAGAAGCCTCGGGCGCTCAAGGAGACAATCACGATACCCCCCCCCGCCCCTTCATCTTCCATCATCATCCTCCTCAACACAAACACGCGCGAAGCTTGTAACAGGACATAAACAAAACAATAAAATCTCCTCAAAAGGTCTCACACTGCGTAATGTGGGCCAGATCAGAATAGATTTTTCTTTGTGGGGGGGGGGGCGTGCTGAGTGAGATCACTCCGCCGGCGGCGCATCTCCAAATGGCACACATGTCGGTGCCGCGAATGCATTCCCCTGAAGACAAAGTGTCATCCGCTCAGCCATGAATCCTCTTTTTATTACAAAACGGCGCGGCTGTTGGCGCGTAACGGTCCGCACCGGGGCGCGAGGAGGCAGAGAGCGGAGTACGGAGCGGAGCGCTGGCACAAACAGAAACACACCTAAACGAGTCTCAATGAAGCTGCCACACCGGCCCCGGTTTCCTTTTTTAAAATGTAAACGGGACACCAGACACGTCGACTACTCGTCTACTGTGGGGATTAAAGGCGCCATGTAGGACAGGGATGCTGGTGTTACAGAATGGGAACACACGGTCACCCACCTTTGTCATCCCGGTGCTGTGATGTGATGTGACGGTCGTGGCGGTGGATTTCTCCCCCCTGCTCGGGCTCCGTGTCCCGGCCAGCCGGCTGACTGCTGCCTGCCCCCGCTTTCCTCTCCTTCTCTTCTTCTTTATTATTATTATTTGTTTAGGAAAGCCCCCGCTCCTCCTCCTCCTCCTCGCCTACAGTTGGCTCTCCTTCATCTGTTTGGTGATTGTTCAGGTGTCGCAGTCAGCGAGGCAGCAGATCTGCTGTCTGTCTGTCATCAGGGGCTCCTCGCGACTCCTTTCCTCGTGCAACAAAACGGGAGTCGGTCTCTCTCCCTCTCTCTCTCTCTCTCTCTCGCAGCCAATGCGCGCGCGCTTGTGCCTGTGATGCGGGGATGAGTACTGCTGGGCTGGGGGGTTGGCATGCACTCAGCACGCACATAAGGTCCTCTCTCTCACACACACACACACGTGCACATTAACATACATGGACATGTCCTAAGGATACATACTGTGCCTATCATATACTTGTAATACTTATTCTCATACTGCTTGTGTTCTTTAACTGTGTTGAGCTTCATGTGAAAAGCGTCTGTCATGCAAAAAAAGTTAATTTGAATGTGAACTGGAACTTAATAGCTGGCTGATGTAAATTTACAGCAGACCAGGGGCTCCTTTAATGATTAGTGGGCCCGAGGCAAAACCAGGAAACAGCCCCCCCCCCTTATGCATTATTCTCAGCCTTTTCCCTACAGAGAATGTTATTGTTATTCCTGAGGATGCTCATTGTTATGTATGCAGGCATGTATCTCCGTTCCCTGCCCCCTGCGCCAAAGGTGTCTGTATTTGTATCCTCTAAAAGTGATAAAACACGGCGAGGAGCCGTTTGCTTATCCTTGGGAGTACTTGGGAGCTTGTGAAAACCAAAATGCCCTCCAAATTGGTTCATAACATGCCGTTCAGCATAACAAAGGTAAGCCCTTCCTGATCTCAACATCTTTAGTCTGCCTTCACAAAACTGTGAAGAAATCCGTAACGGTGACTCCGTTTCATGACAAAGCTGTAAGGCACGAATACTTGCTTAAGGTTTTGGGTAAGAACTGCTACTTCGAACGACCACATGGTTAAAAGAAACCAACGGTACTGGTCGGTAAGTTAAATATTGTCTTCTTCAAATCCCACTTCCATGATGTCACAGTAGTCATCCCGGTTTGGGCGTGAGACTTTAAAGTCGTGACAGAAAACCGGCATTTAACGGTAGGAATCTGTTATCAGGGAGGGTCAGAGGAACGTTGATGATTATGGGAAATGTAGGTTTCAGTGTTTCTTTTTATAGCTTGGCCGATACAAGTCAGGAAAGCTCTACCTCTCATGCTGACTTTCAAATGTTTCTTGTAAATCCTCCATCTTTATGGTAATGCAATGCTAATTTGCTCGAGTGCCCCTTTAATGGACTCTTCCACGGGTACCCTGGTGTCTTAGATGTTTAACACACTATCGCAGCTTTCCTGCTCCAAGCCGGGCTGAGGATGTTTCCCTATCTCTCTCCCTTTATTTCCAGTCAGCACTATACTGCACACTATTTAATCAAAAATACTTGAAAAAGGTCAATTATGTTGGGCAATGGTACATTTTTTGATGCTCACACACAGTTTAATGACATTGGGGCCAAAACAGTGACCATGCATACATGCATGCCCATTTAAATTTAATGTATTTTATCTCTGCTGCAATATTATTAGCAACTCATCTACATTTACATCGACCCCTTTAAATGCCTTTCTGTATATCTTTCCTAAAGCGAGCTACTGCGACTCAATGGCGAGTTTTTAAATACTTTATTGTACTTTGTGTGGTTTTATTATCACAGTTTTCTTACACAGCTCCAGTAGAGACTCATAATGAACCACGACTTGTAAGACAACTTATTGCTGGTAACCTTATTGTGCTTTCTTGCTTTTACCTCCTATTAAATCAGTTCCCCTCTGTAATTAGATCGGGAGATACTTTCTGGATCGTGGCAGATTGTTTGAGCGATGATCGGGACTCTGGGTCATTATTCCAGGGAGGAACAGGAGACTTTGATTAGGCAATGCTGTCCCTTCTTCCTATCTATCCTCCCTGTGATGAGCTGTAGAGTTTGTCCACAGCTTGTTAAACACCCCAGTGGCATTGTAATTTATTGTTTTTAGCTTGTTTGTGGGTCAGCAATAACGCCTGACCCCACTGTGCTGAGTGGATAATATTTGTTTGAGGGGCTTTTTTTTTCTGATCGACTGGATGGATTGGTAGGTTTGTTGTTGTCATGGCCTGAGATTGATTTCAGGGAGAGATGTTTGTAATGTCGTTTTAAAGACAGCTCTTAATAAGTCACTGCATGCGCTTGAAAACACAAAATATGTTAAGAGCCACAACCCCAACTCTCTATGATTACTTTTATTGACTTTATCCACACAGCAATCCGGCAAAAAATGACATGATGGAAGGTGTGGAAACATGATAAACTGTGTTTATTTTGGCCACTTTCAGTTATGTGTCTTATCCGGACGTTTGTGGTCACATATGAGCTATCTGCAAGATGAGCTTCATTATTTTTTGGAAGTGTTTTATGATCATTTTTCTCCTACTTTGCCCAGAGTTTTGATTTAAAGGCTTCTTGCTCTCCTGGAGACGTCCATCTTTTTGTCACAGACCTGTCCTCTGTGTTTTCTGTGTTTAAAAAGAAGTGAAACCAGGACAAAGTCACAGATCATCCTTTTTGTTACAAACATGGCCCCCTGCTCCCCGGACGCCTGCAGAAGTCTTGGGTGGGCGGTTGGCGAGGGGGGGGGGGGTGGGACTCCGCTGTTAGACACCGTCCCCTGGACACGCTTAGCTTCATCCTCCATTTGAGCTGTCAGGGTGCAATCAGCAGACGTGGAGGGCGCTCTGGCTGGGCTGTGACATTGCTCTGACCTCTGCGGGGTCCCTCGCACCGCTAACAGGCCTCAAGGCCCCTCCTCTCTCCGGGAGCTGAATAATCCAGCGTCATGAGGTTGTGGACGGCGTAAAGCGCAGCGGCCAGGACGGATGTTTGATTCCCTTTGGGATCAGCCAAGCTGTAAACAGTTTGCTCTGCGAGGCTCACTGTGCACACTGTGTATTTATAAATATTTCTATTTTATTTTATTGGCCTCTCTGCAATCTGCCAGGCTCCAGCAAAGACATTTTTATTGAACTTTTTTTTGGATATTCTTGCAAAAGAAACTTTATTTCTACTAGTGTTTTCATGTTTTGACATTCTTTGATGGATCGGATGCTCTTGTGTGGGTTGACAAAGTTACTGAACACTGCTAATTAGGGCTTGTAAAACCTCTTTAAAGCACAGCCACAACAAAACTCCATTTCATGGTAGAGATATGAAGTTTTAACCGGAACAAGAAAAAAAGATGTGTTTAGTGCAAAATCTTGATTTTGTGCACAATTGGTTCAACATCTGTCAACAAAAAACACGCCGCCCATTTGTCGATCGGGAACAAATGTTTATGTTTGATGTGTTGGAGGAAGTCTGTGATCTTAACTGATTCTTAAATCATTTAAAGTGTTTTTGTGCTGTTGTTTGTCCTTGAAAAAGAACAATGCCGATCTATATTCCGGTGTAAATTACAGTTAACGTGCAAAACTCTGTAATGCAAATCCCTCAATGACAACAAAAGTATATACATGATTTTAAATTGTAATTTTCCATCAAAAGTTGTGAACGGTTAATGTGTTCAATGCGTAAATAAAGGGTCCTACAGTTTCCTGCAACTTAACAAGTGCACGTTAAGTCTCACGTTAAGACTCAAAATATTTGCTATTTGAGCCTCAGTTTCTCTGGAATGAACCACACAGGTCAGAAATGTGATGATTCTGAACCTCGCCAACATTTTATAACTTCCTTCTTTCATCTAAAATGTGTTCCTGTTAGTTTGACTCATACCTCAAAAGAATGCAGGAAGACAATTGTGTATTAACAAATGCCACAGCCAGACTTTTAACAAGAAAGAGCCCGTTCATGACACACCTGTTTGATTCAGGAGTTTTTGGTTATATTACACCATCTTCCTCAGCAGACAGAGTTTTTGCGCAGCTGTCATAGAATTGTATATGTTTGACATTTACATTTTTCTGAACACCTTCATGGTCACTTAAGTAAGCTGAGTGTCAAAGTTCACTCATGACCTCGTGGAGAGTTCTAGTACTTCACAAAACAATGAAACTACAAGCTCCACTTGGAAATTTGGAAATGTATACGGCAATAACTTTGAACTACTGTCACTACTGAATGAATTTTTAATCTAAAGTTTCAAAGAGTGCTGCACTCTCGACTAAAACCCAATGGGATTTTTCCATTAGATGTTGTATTATTGCAGAAAATAAGCTCTGCGGCCAACAAACGCCTGTGATACTTACACGTTTTCTTCAGATAATCATCACCTGCGAACGCCACTTTCACGAGTTTTGAAGCGCGAATGCAACCAAGAGGGGTTTTTACTGGTGTATTTTATGTCGTAGGAACAAAAGGTTTAAATCTCTTAAGCTTGTGTTGATCACAGACCTGTTTTCAGGCATCTAGCCAAAAAACCCATTTGAAAAGAACCCACTGACTTCGAGACGAGGGAACCAGAAGTGCAAAAAAAAAATGCAAACTCATTTCCGGGTTTTAGGACTCATTCCTAGAATTGATTACAAAGTCCTCACAGCAGCACCTGGCCTATTTCTCTGACCTGCTTATCCAAAATGATACTGTAGGTCATCTGTGGTTACACTAAGGGTTAAATTAAACATTGTTTTTATGGTGCTATAGCTGCTTGAATACTGGAGGCATGAGCATTTGATGGACTTTAGTACACTGCATTCCAGTCCCTTTGGCTGCTGTGTGCAGATTATTGTTTAGTCTTCGCTCTAAAAATATAGTTTGGCTTCCTTGCATTTAGTCGCTGAAACAAGAGCTGCTTCACCTTCTTGACGTTTTTTTTAATAAGAAGAACAAAACAGACTTCAGGTCAGTGCTAACAGGGTGGAGAGGGAAAAGAGGGTGGGGATAGTGCCTCGTTTAGTTCACAGATAATACCTCTACTGTTCCAAACAGGGCTGTCAACACTTCCTGTCAGCACGGCTGCACACACAAGTACACACACTTCTCTTTGTCAACCACTTTCTTCTGCTTCTTTGTGCCTCTTCCTCCTCTGCCGTTCCATCCATCCCTGCTTTCTCCTCCTTTCTGTCCTCTCTCCGATTCTGCTGTGTTCGTGTAGTGATTAGGTTTCTCTCTGCCCTGTGGTCTCTCTTGTGTGTGCGTGTGTGTGTGTTTCTGTGCTTATATATGTGTGTGTGTGTGTTGGTGAAATCCCCCCCTCCTCCCCTGGGCTCAGGTGTCACAGCAGCTCTCCCTCCACTCCTTTGAACGGAGAGCTCAGCGCCGAGGATCAACATGAGGGCGAAAGGTTTTAGACAGTTTCCCATGTACCGAATAAATTAACTGCTGCTCTGTGGATGCTGTGTGTGTGTGTGTGTGTGTGTGAGTGAGACAGAGAGAAAAAGATTTCTCAGCACACACACACACAAGGCAGTGTTTTGAGCCTGGTGCACAGTGGCTCAGCCCTCTTAAAGCCTGTGGTCATATTACTGACGCGGGGGTCAGAGGTTGAAGCCAATGAGCCACCACATACAGAAGGAGCTGTGTTCTAACCGAGCTGCCACTCTGGCTTCCTTCTATGTAAAACATCGGCCTCTCGGTGTTGCTTACACGTTTCTGGATCGACACCCGGCATGCACGAGCGCACGTGCACGGCGGCGAATATGTGTGTCGCTCTCCAAACGCATCATCCCAAATTTAGGTTTGATTTTAGAAGCTTTTATTTTAGACTCACGACCCAGATTATCTTTTTATTTATGCCACATCACGGTCATCTGCTTCCTCCATGTGGCTTATCTCCACTATCAAAGAAGATGAAAGGAGATGTGATAGGAATGTATGAATAACACACACACACACACACACACACACACACACTGGTCTCCTCTGAGAAGCAGTCATCAGCTTAGTGGTGGTTTGTCCCATACCGAACGCTTTAATCTGCAACAATAATCTATACACATTATGAAATTGAACTGGTGCAGCAAGCAATCACTATTACTGCGTCAAACTGTTGGTTCATCCAAACGCTGCAATCTCCTGTGTCCAGATAACCCCCTCCTCTTCCTCTTCCTCTGACCCTGATCTGATCACGTCCTTATATTAGTAGATTGCATGATTTGGCCCGTTTATAAGCGTACTTTACATGAACGTGTTTTCACAACCAGAAGTCAGCCATTGGTTTCTATTCACTGTGGGGAAAAAAGTGAGATATTTTAAACGTGGGTGGTATATATATATATATATATATATATATATATATATACCATAAGATGATAGAAATTTGTCTCAGAGGACTGCTTCGTGGGCAACATTTGATTTTTGGATCAATTTCATGAAATGCCTTGATTTTTTTCATCTTTTTTTTGAGACAGATTCTACCACAGAATACATTCCTAGCAATTTTAACTTTTAATAGTTACTCAAATTGCACTAGTAAATTTACATATACCATGATACATCTGTATCACCTGCCCCTAATCCATCACAATACACATGGCTATACTGCTCATGTTGGAAAATACTATCTTTGCATCATGTGTGCATATTGATTTGAAACGTCTTGACTGCTATATTGACGTAAAAATTAAAAAGTATAGAATGTCCAACATTGGTGAAAACCACCCATCTAACGTTTGGGAAGTCTTTTTTAGATAAGACGAAAAATTGACAAGATTCTCTCACTTTTATTCTCCTTGAAATCTTTCAAACCATTAAGAATATTTACAAATCTACTATCACCAAACTTAAAACAAAGCTATATATATATATACATTCAGTTTTCTGTATACTACTACTACTGGCCTACTATAATATTAGCATGATTAAGTACAGCTGCTAGCAAGTACATTTACTGAACTACTGTATTTAAGAGTAGTTAAAATTTTCTGCCACATCAAACCTAAATACAAGAAAAGAAATTATTAAAAAAACAACATTATATAAATAATTACTACATGTGCATTTAGAGAAACTACATAATTATAATGTAACAATTATTATATATAAATATAACACTAGGAGATTTAATTTCAACATTTTGTTTTGGTAATATTATTTATTTATTTATAATTTTATTTATTTACTTATTTATTTATTTATTTATTTATTTATTTCAACCAAGTAAAAAGGCTTCATTCGTCTCCATAATGACTGAATTGACGGGTAGTCGGCCACGTGGCGGCGGTAACGAGCGCCCACGTCACCGTGACCTCACCAACATGGCGGCGCCCGCTATCAGGCGCAGCTGGCTCGCTTCCGTTTCCAGAAAAGTGGGAAGTTGTCTGTTTAATTCAGTTGTCATCGCCCAGGCGGCTCCGCGCGGTGACGAAATGGACTCTGCGGGGCCAACCAAGGTTCGACAGTAACGCGTGTCGTGTTTTGCTGAGTCACGATATTATTAAAATAATGTCAAAAACATGCCTTATTGTGCTCGTGCGCTCCTGTGTCGCTGCGCAGTTACATAGCGTGCTAAGCTCACGTGCTACTAATGCCGATATGATAATGTACTTAACCTTACATTGTGTTATCTACAGGTGTTTCATGTTTCTTTACTGCTCCACAGCTGGAGTTTGCGGTGCAGATGACGTGTGAGAGCTGCGCAGTTAAAGTCCGAGCTGTGCTGGAAGGCGAACCAGGTAAGAGAGCACTGAAGGGTTTGTTTACCAGCACTGTGAAAGGAGTTTATTACTACTAAATAGCGACAACTGCTGTTACACGTCAAACTAATTCATCTAGATTGAATGCTAAACTTCTGTAAACTAGAAACTTTGAAATATGTGCGCAGCTGATCATGCAAAAACATGTGCAATATGTCTGCAGGCAAGCATGCAATGCTACACTTATGCCAGGTTAATGATCAATGAATATGATCAATTATCAATGAATGTCTGCTTCAAGGAAATTCAACAACTGCTCTTCATCTTAGCACGGTTTATTAGAATAACAGAGTGATGCAGAAAAGCTGAAAATCCTCACATTGAAAAGATTGAAGCGTTTGTTCGTCACTAGTTTATCATTCATTTTTAATTTCCTATCTATCGCTTGATGGTTCGACCGTGTCTGCAGGAGTGTCGTCCGTCAGTGTGGATGTGGGTAAGGAGCAGGTGCTGGTGGAGTCGGCGCTGACCAGCGCAGAGGTGCAGGCTCTGATAGAGAGCACGGGACGCAGGGCGGTGCTGAAAGGCATCGGAGGATCGGAGCACGGTGAGAAAACAACGGGACCGGAGTGAGGCCGTAGCTTTAAGTAATGAAAATGTTCAGATACCAGAAGTCTGGTTGGATGTGTAATGTTATTTACTCTTCTAAATCAGCTGTAGACTGTTTTATAAGACTTTGTATGCACCAGTCATTGATTCCTAATAACACATATCAACAAAACACGTCCTGGATTAACATATCGCAAGTATTTCCATGACAGACCTGGGTTCAGCTGTGGTTATGCTGGCCGGTGTGGGGAGGATCCAGGGGGTGGTGCGTTTGCTGCAGCTGTCCGAGCAGCGCTGCTTGATTGACGGGACCATTGATGGGTTGGAGCCCGGACCCCACGGCCTCCACGTCCACGCCCTGGGGGACCTCACGCGGGACTGCCTCAGGTAGGACGTTGTACATTGTCTTGGCCTCGTTAATGGTGGACGGCAACCACGCAGTTTCAAATTCTTCTTCTTTTGTGTTTTTACAGTTGTGGAGAGCACTACAACCCCTTCGGAAGACAACACGGCGGTCCAGGGGACTCTGAAAGGGTACATCTGCTCCTTAACTTCCTGCATAATCGTTCGTTGTTCATCGTTTTTAGAGACTACTTGCTCCGTGCCAGAGTTCACTCATGCCAGAATATTTAGCCGTAGAAGGAGTTAGTAAATAATGGATCCTCTCCTCATAAATACTGACAAAATCTCTGCTCCAGATTTAATAAATATTTCAGCGTGAGCCAAATGTGAGACGTGATACCCGTCTCCGATTGCCAAACGTGTCCCGCAGGAGCCGTTTTGAAGCAGTTCTGCTTCAGGGGCCACATTTTCAATTAAGTGTGTGACAGTCGGGGCCACGCCTCTTAAGGCGGTGTTCCCTAACTTTTAAATGCCGCTTACTCTCGTGTAGGCTCTCTATGGTTCTGTGTTATTTATGTGGGCACTCTCTGTGTGTTGTTGTCGTGCAGCATGTGGGTGATCTGGGAAATATTGTTGCTGGACCAGATGGCCGAGCTTCATTTCGACAAGAGGACAGTCAGCTAAAGGTAACACACACACACACACATATTGGCACTGGTAGAAAAGCAGGTAACTGCAACATATTTAGCTTTAGGAATCAAATATGTTTCATACAAACATTTAATTTCCAAAGCAACACCAGATGCCCATCTTATTTCCCGATTTTGTGCCTCCTCGTCTCCTCGCTCCTCTGGCTTGTGACCCATCACGAGGAGCGCCGAGGCTTGCCGGAGGAGCTATAAGCAAGGAAGCACCGGTGTGTCCTTCGTGGAAGTGTTTTCCAGTGACGGATAAAAGAGGCGACACAGCTCGACCCCCACGTCGTATTTAATTGACGTGAGGCTCCGATGCAGTGATATCGCACGTTGTTAAATACCCTCGGCTCCTATCTCCTCGCGTCGCTTCCTCTGCTCGTATCTCCTGTGGGCGGGTCTAAAACGTGAGGCGAGGAGGCGAGGGTGAAGGAATTGAGGATGTACAAAGTGGGAAATGGGGGAAAAGCTCTGAATGAGGGCTTTTCTTTTCCTCTCCATTGACTCCTTGATGCTCACGCTGTAGGTTTGGGACGTGATCGGCCGGTCGTTGGTGGTGGATGCGGGCGAGGACGACCTGGGCCGAGGAGGTCAGCCGCTCTCCAAACGGACTGGGAACTCTGGGGAAAGGTGTGTCAACGGCACTGGTTTGTAAATGGACCTTGAGTTGGGATTGTTTTGTCAAACTACCAGCTCCAAGGTTGAGATTTGATAATGATAACACTGCGTCTTTTCCTCTACAGACTGGCCTGTGGGATCATCGCCCGATCCGCTGGTCTTTTCCAGAACCCCAAACAGATTTGCGCCTGTGACGGGGTCACGCTGTGGGAGGAGAGAGACCGGCCGATAGCGGGGAAAGGTCGGAGCAAGGCCGGCACGGAGACGCCGGCGGCACACCTCTGAACACAGAGCCTTATCCGTTTGAACAGAAAAGGATCGGAGCTCTGAGGAATACGTTTCCACACAGCTGGACGGATGACCAAAGAAAAACGGCCTTATTTTCTTGAAATGAAATCCTCTTGCGGTCACAGTTTACTGTCCTCTGAGGATTTTAAAAGCACTGTAGCAGTTTAAATCGGAGGCTTTGTGAAAGCCACCTTTGATTAGCTAGATGTCCGTTAATACTGTTGTATGTTTGTATAAAGAGCCACCTCCGACACAATCTGTCTCGTCGCCGTCTAAATGAATAACATTCATGGCTGGGATCAATTTAATTAAAGTGTCTAAGCTGATGATGCAAGCCTCCTAAAAAAACAGTCGTAGAAATGATTCGTTAAAAACATAGGTTTTGAGTTTAGCAGGAAAGTCAACACACACGTGGGTTTACAAAATGGAGTGAGGCTTATAATTAGGATATTTACTGTCGCAAAGCTTTCCAGCTGCATTAGTCCGACTGCACAGTATACGTTCTGTTCCACTGTTTATCTGCAACTCCTCCATTAGTGTGTTCATTTTAAATCCATCAGCTTGTGCGGGTGACTTGTTTAAGAGAGATTTTGAAAGAGCTCGGAGGAGAGAGTCAAATTCCAGAGGGAAAGTGGGGTTCCTTGAAGGAGTGTGTGCTCAGCTCCTTCATCCTGCTAAAAAAAAAATATATATATACGTGATGATTGAAGTATAATCTAATGATGTACAAAACTTCTACCTCGTCACACTTATTGATTTCTGTTAACGCACATCTCCTTCCCCCTGACGACGCCGTCAATATTGTGACGGAGTGGTGTGCTGCGTATCGCCGTTGCAAGTTTAGCATCGATTGTCCAAATTGAGCATCTGTCTTGTCCCGGTGAAGGCTGAATACGCTTATTGAATTTTCCCCCTCAAATGTTCAGTCGGTGTCCTTTTTTCCCATTTGTGTCCGAGGGCTGTGAACGCCACTTGAATGTAGGACTGTAGGAATATAAAATGAAGTTTTATATTATAGATTTTTTTTTTTTTTAATTTATTTATTTTTTTTTCCAATCGATATGTTTGTCTTTAAATAGACATTTTTGTCTCTGACAATTAATCAAATCAGTGAGAAGCTGGAACCCAAAAATGTAAAAGAAAATGTTTTTGCTTGATAAATATAAAATGTTTTGCTGATTTCATTTTCTGCTTCAATGTTTGACAATCTGCGTGAATCATTGTCACACACACACACTCACACACAGCCTGCATTAGTATTAATATTGCACTTGATCTGTCCTCTGTGGCTGAGCAAATGTGTCATATTTCTTTCATGGAACATAATGAGCCCTCTAATTGAACTCACTCGCTTGTTTCCTGTCTCCCCCTTCGGTGCAGAACCCTGCGGCTTTAAAGCAGCCTTTAATTCTTCTTCTTCTGGTGGCACTGATGAAATGAAACGGGCTCATACTTGGCCTCGTGTACGTGCATTATTGTGTGTGTGTGTCCTATATTTGTGAGGACTCAGCATCCTCTGGGGTGCAGCAGCAGCCCTCCCCCTCCTGCAGCCCTTCTCCAGCAGAATGCCCGACATGCAAACGGAAGCAGGCGCTACCATTTTGAAACGCAGCACCGCCTAGGTAAGATGGTAGTTCCTTTTATTTGAATCGCCGTTTTCTGCCGTATTATTCTCATCGGAGGCGATTAAATCTAAACTCGTCTTTAGGCTCGAGCGTTTTCCACGTGCGTGTTGTCGCGTGGGAGTCCGTTAAACCGTGTTGTTGCACGGAAATCACTCGGTGTTACACTGTATTCATTCCTGTGCGTGGGGAGAGAAGAACATGTCTGTTGTTACATTGTATCGATCTGCGTTCGGGTTCCAGCTGTTGTAATCTGCTGTTTTGTGGTTTACATTGTTGCGTAAAATACATGTTTTTAAAAAATCTATTTATTTTTCGCTTTTAGGGTTTGTTTGCTTTGCACACGAGCAAGAAAACCAAGCATCCCGCCTCATTCACATTTCTTACACATGCAATACAAATCTGTCCAACGCGTCTAAACAACTTAACTTGCGTCTTATCGAGATTTATTTCGCTTTTTTTTTTTTTTTTTTTTTTTTTTTTTTTTTTTTTTTAAAAGACGCGAGCTTGTGAAAATGTGTTGACTCAGCTTCGCGCTGCGTCATCAGAAAACCAGCTCCTCCTTCCTCCTCTCCCTGTAGTTATGCCTCGCATGGACTCAGTGTTCATGCAGCAGCCATATGTAACCGAGGGGTGCACTCACACGTGGAGGCCCCACAGCACAGAAACACCGAAGCTTGCATCTCCTTTAATACATTCGTGTGTGTGTGTGTGTGTGTGTCAGCAGCAGCACAAGAGGTGCAGTTCAGTCTGACTGGAGCCTAAACCAAAAAAAAAAATAGAAATGTCATTCTCTGGTGTCATGTTCCACATTGCCCTTTTGATTCACAGCCAGTCGTGAAGGTTGCTCAAGAGGAAGGAAAAAGGTGTCGACCAACCTGTAGAAAAACACTCCTACAGTGTGACTTAGAAGAGAGTGAAGAAGGGAGGGGGAAAAAAGGTGACACATTGGGGCCTTTCTGTATCACCCAAGTCTTAAAGATCACTGAAAATGCCACGTGTGTTGATCCGCAGCGCTCTTACTTTGAAGGTAATGGTGTAAGATCCCGGCTGTCTCCTGTGTAAGAGCCTGACTCACAGCGGTACCTGTAATTACAGCCCCCTCTAAAGTAAGACTGAGATATTTAATGACGTGCTCCTTCAGTCTGCCTCTGCTCCACGACGACTATTGGAGATATTTCGCTTATTACTCGCTGACATAATGCGGCTCCTGTGGGGGGGGGAAACCCTGCTCTGTTTTGCATAATCTTTTATCTGAACACACAGGCAATTGTGGGGTCAAATATTTGAATGTTAATCTGGCGGCTCATTCACGCGCCGAGGTTTCTCTATCGAGAGTGCACGTATAAATTCTCTTATTGGTGTGCTCAGTCTTTTATTTGCCTAATCTCTGGATAGTAAGGCAGCAGGTGTTAAGTCTTTTGTTTATTCAAAGTCAGCACCAACCCCCCCTCCCTCACAGATCTTTTTCAGCCCAGAAAAAGAAACTAAATAGTTGGGTCAGCGATGTCCCTGCGTACTGCAGCCCAGCCCTGTATTCAGATAATCACACTCCACTACTTCCTTCTCCTCTTCAGACTTTGTTCTCACTTGTCGCACTGTGTAGTTAACGCCCTCCTCCTTCCTCTCTTATCTCTAACCAAGTACAACCCTCCTCTGTTCCCCCTCTGCAGCGCCATGGACAAGAGCAACACGGTGAAGCTCTTCGTGGGCAACCTGGCGTTGGACACCACCCAGGAGGAGCTGTCGGCCATCTTCGAGCCCTACGGCCAGGTGGTCAGCTGCAGCGTGCTGCGGCAGTTCGCCTTCGTCCACCTGCAGGGCGAGAACGCCGCCGAGCAAGCCATCCGGGAGCTCAACGGCCGGGAGTTTCGCGGGCGCAATCTGGTGGTGGAGGAGTCGCGGGGGAGGCCGTTGCACTCCACCAAGGTGTTCGTGGGTAACCTGAGTGGGATGTGCACCACCGAGGACCTCCAGCAGCTGTTCCAGACGTTCGGGAAAGTCCTCGAGTGTGATAAAGTGAAAGGTGAGCCAAGGCCTGTTTTTTTTTTTTTTTTATATATATATATATATATATATATATATATGTGTGTTTTAAAAGCTCCCGGTAACATCTCTCTCTCTCGAGTGTTGTGTGTGAAATTGTGGAGCTAGTGTTTGAAGTCGTGCCGTAGAGCGGGTAAGCGATTACATCTGACAGTTCTTATTCCAGTTAAAGAGATTTTGTGCTCTACTGCACACGTTTGAGACCATGTGATGTGTTATTATGATACATAAGTCCAAAGTTCTCTGTGTGCAAAAGAACAAGACGCGCCCACGTCCTTGTTTCCCTTTGGTGCAATGCATTCTTCTTGGTAGCAGTAATAAGTAAGTGCCTGTGGCAATGCCACTGTGATCCTAACTGTTGTCCCTGCGCTCAATGACAGCCAGGCATTCCTCTTCCGCAGGCTATGCCTTTGTCCACATGGAAAACAAGGAAGACGCGCTCCAGGCCATCGAGGCCCTGCACGGCACCTCGTTTAAGGGCCGCCCCCTGTCCGTAGAGCTGTCCAAGGTCCAGCCCAGCAAGCAGGCGCCTACGGGAAAGATCCCCTGTGTTAACTGTGGAAAGCAGGGCCACTATGCTGGAGAATGCCCCGTGGGGAAGCCCTCTCTGGAGCAGTACCAGAGTCAGGCGGCGGTCCTGGCGGCTGCCGCCGCCGCCGCCGCCGGCCTCCCGCTACAGGTCCAACAAAGCGTGCACAATTCGGTCTACAACACCTCCACCTTCGATCCCACATATGCGGCTCTCACTGGGATCACCACGGGCACGCGCACCGACGGAAACCCCGTGAATCCGGCTGTTTATGGTGCTCTTGCCAGCCAGGTGTACGGTGCCAACGTTGCCAGTCAGCTTTATGGATCGGTGGCCAACCAGGCAGCTCTACAATCAGGCGCCACCCAAATGTACAGCTCGATGGCGCCCAACATCTACGGCCAGATGGCGGCGAACGCCGCCGCCTACTCCCCTCAAGTTTACACCCCAACCATGGCCAACTCCCATGTCTACCTGACCGCTGCTCATGGACTAGAAATGCAAACAGCAGCGGCGGCGGTCAACCCCGCCTACGCCGTATCTCCAGCTATTTATGGCGGCGGCGCACAGGCCTACGCTCACATAAGCGCCATGGGAGCAGCGGACCCCACCACAGCCATCTTTGAGGCCGCCAGACAGGCACATTACTTTGCCCAGGGCCAGCAGGTTATGGCCGACCAGCAGCAGCAGGCGGCCGTCGCGGCGGCGGCGGCGGCTGCCGCAAAGTCTGGCGAGAGGGACCGCAGTCCCCTGCGGAGGTCGATGCCTCTGCTACCAGACCCGGTGATGAAGCCGTTCATGTACCAGAGAGCCAAGCCGCGCCGGCCCCTGCTCCCAACACCAGCCGGCCGAGCGGCAGAAGAGGCAGCGGAGGCTGCAGAGGACCCCATGGCCAGGTAGGACGTGATCTTCAAACCTCTTTAACCAGCAGCTATGCGGCCAGCCCTGAAACATTCCCAGAGAGAGTCGAGTTTGTGTCTCTGCTACTGTACTTTTCAGCTGTTTACCTCTAGGAATCACGGTTATTTACAATCTTTTTGCCACATTTCTCACAGTTGATTAATGCTTCATTGCATCCTTCTCTTTCGCTTCACCGCTCTCCCGTTACTCCCACTGTGTCATCCCACATCCTGTCCCCTCCTCCTACCTGAACCCTCCTCTCCCCCCTACCTTAACCCCTCCCTACTTCTCTTAGGTACTACGCGGAGTACTACCAGCAGCTGCAGCAGTACCCCCAGTTCCAGTACGCCTACCCGCCGCCGAGTGCCATGACGGCCATCCAAGGCATGCCGGGAGTGTCGGCGGTCCCCACCGTTTCCGCGATGTCCGCCCAGTCGGTCGCTGCGCTGGACGCCCTCAGGCCAGTGGTTCCCTCCGCCGCGGCAGTGGCAGCCGCCATGGCTGTGCCAAGGGTGTATGAGCCGCCGTTGCCGCCGCCCACGCGCAAGGAGGCCATCCTCCGCCGCCCCGAACTCTCCCTTCACACGCCTGAGCCCCCCTTCCGATAGTCGCACACAACTCTGCCCCTTCCACCCTACACCCCCTCCCTCTTCGCCCTGAACCCCCATCCCACATCTCCTCTTCCACCCCCAAACTTGACCACCTTACAGCAGCTGTATGTGCGTGTGAGTGAGTCAGTGCGTCTGTGGGATCTAAGTGTGTGTGGGGGGTGGGGTTTGAAACTTGGGGGCTCCTTTGGTTTATTAACCTGCTTTACGAGGGACTCGGTCGGCTAACCTTGGTCCTGTTTGCATACACACACTGCAGCCATGAATGGGAGGCTCTCACCTGTTGTTCGGGCATTCTTTGTGCTTCTCAGTTTTACTTCTTTTTTTCTTTATCGTGCCAGTCTCACACTTGTGCCAGTATTAGACTGACCCAGTCGGTCGTTTCACATGCCTTTTATTTCCGCAACCCAGTTATGATTTTTCTACGGCCAAATCCACGATAAGACATTGGTTTTTATCAGCCATCCTCCTTGGGCCTAGATGATCAGTTCGGGCAGCTAATTTGAAACCTTTTCTGCCTTATGTTGGGAGCGTTTTGATTTGTAATGTAATCGGATGGGAAGCCAGATAAACACACACATTGTGTCCAGGCTGCATTGCATCGTGTCCAATAGAACCAAGGTTGACGGTTTTTTTTGGGGGGGGGGGGGGGGTTTGTCCGGAATGTGATGTGGGTTGTGTGAAAGAGGGCTCCTGACCTTGCAGCGCACAAACGCAGCAGCTTAGACTGCGCCTTGCAGAAAAGAGAACAAAAAAAAAACCACGTAAAGCACACATAAGACGTACTGTAATGTATGTCTGGATCTCTCCTTGACCCCTCCCCCCCCCCCCCCCCTCCTCGAACTTTTACAGGCACTGCTGCCTCCCCCCCCCCCCCCCCCACCTGTACTCTAACTACAACACTGGAAGGCACGGCTTCACCTCTCTTTCTCTCTCTCTCTTTAACTACAGCTGCCTACCTCTGACAGTACATTTCTGTTCTATTAAACATTTTTCACCCAGTCAGCAGTTCCTGTAAAGGTACAGGGTCTTTATTTTAGGGGGGAGGGGCGGATTTTCAGTGACAATGACTTTTGTAGATATTCTGTATTAAGTCCTCCTCCATTTCCTGAGGCCTTTAAAACACAACTGTTTTGCGTTTTTTGTTTGTTTTAGTGTAGTTTACATGTAATACAAGTCATCCCTGGGGTGTAATGAAATGTAAATGGGAAAAGAAACCCCCCCCCCCCATGTGTGACTACTGAATGAGCTGTTTACAAAGGATCTGTACACTGCATCCTATTAGGAATCATGACATGTGACAAGCTCAATTATGTGCCTATAAGCTTTGAGTGAAGCGCATTACGTGGAGGGATCTCCCATTTTAAGTGCTTTTTAATCGTTTCATGGGGGGGGGGGTAACTGGATCGTAGTTATTATTTTTTTATAGAAGAAAAGCCACAAACTGAGCCTCACAGGTTCATAATTAGCAGCTGGTTTTAAGCAGGAACAGTGATAGCACCAATGAATTGAGAGATGGGGAAGTGTCTTCCAGATGCCCCAACTATCTGACTTTTTTTTTTTAAATACCAGACCTGCGTCAGATTGTAATTGCAAAAATATTTAAGTGTCATGTTTTAAATCCGGTTGTTGGATCCGGTTGGCGGGGTTTTCGGCATCGGGATGACTAAAGCTTGACCTGTAAGGACGGGTACCTTTTGACATTCACGAGCTCGTCCCGAGTGGCAAACTCCGCCCATTCGGTTCTAAAATAATCACTTAAAACTCTCACTTTTGTTTTGCGGCTACTGCTTGACATCGGTCTGATGCACACACAGACATCCTCTGAATTCACCTTACTACCTCGCTGTCCCCCCTCCCCTCCCCCCCCATCCTTTCTCCCGCTGTGGTTTTTAGTAGTTAAGTGACTTTTGCATCTCACAGTGTAATCTTTCTGTGTTGTATATACAAATACATACCAGTTGCATCCTTTGTAGAATTATGTGGTTTGCGAAATGTCTTGTTTGCCATGTTTGAGACCGTATTTTTTAGAGAAGTACTTTAATTTTGCCTTTTAATTTTAATTTTTTTTTATTAGGAAAAGACAAACAGAATTAAAAATCGGCATGCTTTTTATTGAGAATATGTATACTATAATAATTATTATAATAAAGTGTTTGGCTCACTACTGTGGTAAAAGAAAGCAAAGGGTTTGGACATTTCCCCTTCTTGTTGATGTTGTTCTTCTCCACTATCTGTTTCTCTCGTGTTAAAATGACCACGCAGGTGTAGATGCTGGCCCAGCTTTGCTTTCTTTGGTCAGGGTAAGTGCCGGTTGGTGCTCCTTTCTCTCTCCAGCCTCTCAAACTGGGTGCAAACCAAAATTTCTCTGAAGAGGTTTGCACTTGACCAAACGCACATCAGGATTTAATTCTGGCAAAGAAAAAGCTGGGAATGGTCCTTTTTTTTGTTGTTTTTTTTAATAGATTTTTTTATTTTTTTTTTACATCAAGAAAGGACATGATAGAAACTGGCATCATGTTGAGAGCTGGGGAGAGGCACACAGATAGAATGGCCTGGGTGCATTTTGATCTGTGGAGCAGTCCTGTTTCTGGGGTTGATGGGTGTGCGTCTGGTCTGGTCTCGTCTCTCCCTGCTGCACCAAATTCTCCCCCCTTCCGTGTGTCTCTGTGTCCACTCAGGCCTGCATGTGTGATAATCTGTAACTCTGCCGCATAAAAGAAAAAAAAAAACTAAATACCCCCGGCGACAGTCCAGCTCTGAACTAACTATCTCAACTGAATTAGGTCACCGGGCCACCTGGGACGGCCAGCGTGCAGCCGTGCGTGAGCGTGGCGGCGTGAGCCATGGGGACGACTTTTAAGCGCGACGCCAACTCTCTCCTCACCACCCAAGGTAAATGAAAAAACGAAAACGAAACAAAAGCACTGACCTCTCCTCTCCCCACCTGCCGCCCCTTCCTTTTGACTGTGCCTTGACAACAACACTCCCACCTCCACACCTTCCTCTCCTCCGCCATCACCACCTCCCCCACTCCGTAACTCCTCCTCTGATGCAATGGCAGTGCCATCGGTGGGGGGGGGGGGGGTGAGGGGTTTAGGACCCCTTCCACAAGTCCTGTCTCGCATCAGCGTACTAGACTGTCCCGCTGGTGTCTGAGCTAGTGAATAAAGGGAAGTGTGTGTGTGTGTGTGTGTGTGTGTGTTTAACAGAACGAGAGCATGGATGTGTGGAGAACTTTTTTTTGGGAGGGGTGCTTCATTGATTGGTGAAGCTTGGCACATGCGGACAAACCCTTACCCCTCCCCTGCCCGCTAGTCAACTCCTCTCCACCGCCGTATTCGCCGCCCCCCCCTCCCCTCCCTCCTGACCCCTTCCCTCCCCTCCTCCTCAACCCCACCCTATTGTCCCTATGCGCCTCTCCTCTCCGCCGTTCACACACAAACACACAGCGCTTTTTTTTTTTTCCGCCGCCACCGCCGTCGCCCCACCACTCCCCCCTTGGATCTGGGTTTGTGGCTCTGGCTCGGACTCAACTTCCCAGAACCACCCACCTGACCCAACCTCCCCCATCCTCCTTTGTTACCGTAGAGGCCTGGGCGCGCCAATGGACAGTGTATGTGTGGTGGCCCGCCGCCGGACTCTGTAACATGATACAGAGAGGCTTCAATGTTGGGACAAGTCGCTTTGCTCAAATTGTTGAATGCCGGGTTATGTTCCACATGGCTGTGGAAGGGATCTTAACTCCTGTTAGCCAAAAGAACTTAGCTCCATTACATCTTAAGTGAAATTTTCTTCCCTTTGGGTCCCTCACAGCCTGTGTGCCAACCAGAAACGTCCTATAAGATAGGCCTAGGTATGAGGCCAGTCTGACCTGTAGATTCTCAATCTCAGGGTTCCTATAGGACTTTTCTGGCACGGCAGCTCTATTCCTCTTAATACTGGGATCAGCTGGACTGGCTGGGTACGTGCTCTCAGTGACTTGTGTGTTTTTATGTTGTTGTTTTTTACCTGTTTAAGATTGTCCATGTGCCGAGATAGAAAGCTTAACCCTCGCGCACACACACACACACACACACGATCCCCACACTCGCAGGTTTTCAGACCGCCAAATGAGTTGTCCGGCATTTTCTCTGACAGCTGCGGGATGAAGTCAAGAGGCCGTTGCCTTCTGTCCACCTGACAGACAAAGGAGAGGGATGAATAGATGAGTTGATTACAAGGTGAGTCGGTAGTGGAAGGATCCTCTGTCCAAAGCTGCGCTCTAACCTCACCTTTCCTGATCTTGGAGGACCCTGTTCTTGATTGCCACGATAGATAGAATCTCATTCTGGTCCTTCTACATTGACCATAGTGTATCCTGATAATGCAGCTTTGACTTTGAGGTGTCCATTTCTTGGATACACTTAACCTTTTTGTTTACTGAAATGTAGAAACATTTATGACCCCAAGATGTAAACAAAAAAAGAGGTCATCTTATTATTATTATTATTATTATTATAGTCTGGAAAATCAATGCAACTCCAGGCCCAATGTTTAGAACGAGGAGTAGATAAAGAGTTGACTCCTTTCCACCCCGGCCTCCATGATCAGGGCGCTCCAGTGCTTTTCCTCCGGCCACCTCCATCCTCCCCACTCTCCCAACGCCTCACTAAAGGCTTCTTCGGGTGCTTGCGAGTCGGGGGCTTCCAGTGCTTGGGTGAATGCAGCCACGCATCTCTTAAACCCCCCCCACCCCCCCATCTCTGCTCTGCAGTCACACTGTACTGACAGCCACAGCTCGCTGCAGCCTCCTCCCTATACTTCCACTTTCTCACCCACTCCCCCGCCGCTCCCCCACATGCCTTCTGCGGTTTGGACAGCTGCAGAACCACAGGTTGCGCTTTATGCATCACATCTCTGTACTGTGTTGTTGTGATGGGACCCCACAGGTCACATCTGTTCTCCTGCAGCAGGTATCAGCTGGGATGTGCGAGTGTGTGCATCCGGAAACACACTGCAGTTCGGTTTGAGCACAAAGCCCATAGACCACATTGCACATTGATTCAGTAGCTTTTAGCCAATTCTAGCTCTTCTAGCACAGATGTGAATCACAGGTATCGGCCTCTAGTGCTGCTCATCCGGTAGAGTCCTACGTCAGCCATTACCTCCTCTACGGGGGATTGACGCAACATCAGCGCCTGTAGAATTGAATACAGTTCAACACAATATTCCTGCATTTATCAAGAAGCTCGATGTTTTTCATTCCGGTTGATCGGTATTGGAGTTGTCTGCTCTCGATGCTGCAGTGTGCAGTGCATGAAGGTGTATTGGCTTGCACCACGTTCTAAGGTGTTCATGTTATTTTGTCCACCACTTTACGTGGCTGTTTTTATCGCCACCGGAGGCCAAGTCTTGTCTTTGTTTTTTGTTTTTTTTTGTGGTCCATATTATTATCAAAACTCCCACAGTTATGTTTACAGGGGTCAGCCCATCCACTTCCCTCGGCTCAGTAGTGGCACAGTAACATACATGCCGGTAACCACAAATAGTCACAGTAGCTAAGTTGCTTCAAGTAGGTTAATGGACCAAGCCGAGTGTGGTTACTTTTATATGCCTGATTAATTATGATATACATCATTCTAGTTTCCAAAGACCCATCGAGGGTGACAGAATAATGTGTCACCCTCGAGAGGATAGCAATATGAATCTGCTCATTTCAAGGAAATCAGTTCCAGCACAAAGACAAAATTGGTATTTTAGTTGGAAGGATTTTAGTGGATGAATGTTAGATGAAATCTTTGTGTCAACATGTTTACTGTGAATGAAAAATCCTGATATAAACACAAATTATATTGTACGGTTGTGATATGCATATATATGCCTTTTTGATCTGTATTTCTTAGTGTTTTAAGGCATTTTTTTCAGTCTGCATGCAAATCATGAATAAATTCTTTTTTTTTTCCTCATAAAAGTGCCTGAATCTCTTTTGTTCTAATGCAATTTATGTAATTGAACTATGACATTTGTATTTAATTATCGGCCGGAGACATTGTAGTATAGTTTATTATAAACTGCTTTTACCTGCAGCCTGTGGAATAAGATGGTTTGTTTCAGTGTTTGACTATTATGTTGCTAGAAATCCGTGTTCAGAGAGAGAGAGAGAGAGGGGGGGGGGGGGGGGTAATGTTCTTTGGTCCTGTTTTCCGGGAGAGATAGGCTGAAACTACAGAGACCCGGGTTTGCCATTGAGGGTCACTAACAGCAACAGGTGCATTGCACAGACCATAAAAACCTCTCTGGCGCGAGGGGGGCGTAATTGACAACCCTCCCAACCACTCGCAAGCCGGTTCACCCTGCCCGCAAGAGACCACCCCGCCTTTTCAACCTTTTTAGGGTCAGAACCTGATACCCATGCTGTCAGTTCCCATACTTATTGGGGTGCGGTCACGTATGACACGTTTGACCAGCAAAGGAGCACCGGACCAGCAGGGTTTTTTGGTAGTGGGAGCTCACCTCCGCACAGGCACCTCGCACCAGTGGAGTCTGGTCTCAGCAGCCCCTAACGATCTCTCCCCCCCGAACGCGAGACCCCACGTCTCAAGGTGGTTCTTGTCCTCACGGCAGCGTCTATTGCTGATTATTTTTTTTTTCTTTCTGTAAGCTGAGGGGGACGTGAAGTCCTGACAGAGGCTGCATCATGACGACTGTCGAAACCCATATAACATACAGCAACTCCTACACGATCAACGAGGAAGAGCGGTACATGACCCAAGAGGACGACTGGGACAGGGACCTGCTGCTGGACCCTGCGTGGGAGAAGCAGCAGAGAAAGGTAGGTTTGGATTGGGAGGCTCTGAGCAGAGGCGTATCTGCTTGTGCCGCCGTGCGTAATTACGCACAAATTGACCCATGCCCTCACACTATTAACACGTGACTTTTTTTTTTTTTGTACATTTTAACGTGACAAATGGTTTGGTTTCGGGAATCACCGGCCTCCCCAAGAATAGTCTGAAGTCTAAAACAGCCCAACGTGAAACTGGGTACGTGTGTGCCTTAACCGTCCTCGCACCTGGCACTTCAGTCCTGCTGGAAGCTGTGTGGGCAGATATTTTAGGCCTCGGCACTTTCTCAGTGTTGTCTTTCAGTGAACTTACCCCTTGCCTTGCGAAGATTGTCTAAATATAATACCACCCTCCCCAGGCTTTCGTCTGCATTTGAATTATAAAATACACATCAGTTTGTCAGGGTTTTACGCTTAAATCACGGCACTAAATGGGTGATGGGATGGAGAAACTTCCATTCAGTCATCTTGATTTAAGTCTATTTTTGTATAGGTCTAATTATGTGTAAGTTAAATTAAATGCACAAACACCTGCATTTCCTCACGTTACTGCTTCTTAATTTAATTACTTGACTATTTGATTGGTTTCTTAATAATACAAGTAAACCTCAAAAACAAACCCCCAAATTATTCCTGGAATAATATAATCATTTAACCGGATATTGTCAGCCATACTAAATTGGCCGTTGCCTAGGTGACCACCTGGCCTTGTCGCGTGGAGCACAAGCGCGACAGGTGCGTTTAATTAGCTGTCTGAGCTAAAAGTCAACTGACGCGCGTGACGTCTGCCGCCGCAAAACTGGGACAGAAACAACATCCCCAAAGGTCAATAACACTTGTGTAAATGTTCACCTCGCACACAAGTTCTCCACCCGCCGCCGTGTTCCAATAAATTATCACCCTTCCTTGGTTTGATCTTTTAAAAAGTAGCAAGCTCAGTACAAATGTTTGCTTCGCCTGTGGTCGCCATTTTTCAGAGTTGCATTCCTCCACCGCAAAAAATATCGGAGCTCAGGCTCGAAATAGCCGTTAGGTAGATCATCATTTCATCATCAACGCCTTCACCATCGTTTCTTGCTGTTCAGAAATACCATTAAGTGTTCATCTTTAATCAAACGTTCTGATGTTAGGATTAATAGATTGCTGCAACTCTGCACTCCTACTTGTACACATTTCATTCCCACGTTATCTTATATTTCTGTTTAGTACTGTTGTCTGTTTCTGAGTTCACATTAATCACCGAAGGCCCAGTTTACACTGAGTTCATCATTTTTACAGGTAGACCTAACACAGATGATTGGCTGACATTACATTCAAAGCACAGAGCAAATATAAACACGAGTTTTACAGCGTCGTTTGACAGCAAACTATTTAAATATCAATATTTAAATACTATATTAAACTCAAAACAGCTTTTTCAAAGTGTGTATATGCAATATTATGAATTAAGAATCATTTTGATCACTTGACGTGTAGAAATAGCCACTTCCTGTTATGTTGCCATCCTTTATTGGCTAAACAAAAGCCACAATTTGGTTCGATTCTTTGTTATTGTGAAAGCAATGTATATTAATATTCAATTTGAGTATTTCAGAAATGTCTCCAGAACAGTCGCCAGTCTTGTCAAAAGACGTTTACGCCGAGCTACATGCTTTTGCATGACTGCACCAATGTTGTTCCTCTTAATGTTGGACAGCAGTCCGATGATACAGACATTAATATACATTTTATACATCATTTGAGCAAGTAAAGAAACAAAAAATAAGCTGTTTGGCTTTTTAAACTCTATTTTTAATGATGCTCCTTATCAAAACGGGCAGTCTGTTATATTTTATGTAAAGTTCAAAAGCATGCTGTAATACATCTATACCAATTTATATACCTTTTTCTTTGCTGTATTCTATTTTGATAAGCTAATTTCCCCATACCAATAATCTACTCTAATCCAATCTAATCTCATTTAATCTAACCTAATAACACCTAATCTGGGCTATTGTGGTGCTTTGGAGCATAAGAACAGTGCAACAGACGCTTTTTTTTTGTTAACAGGCATGTTCAGATGTTACTTTGCCCGAATCTGCAGAATTGTTCCGTTTGTGCAAAATGTCCCCTCCCCTCCCCCGACCACCTATAGAGCCAGAGCACCGTGACAGGCTGAGAGACCTCAACAGATGGTAACACAGAGAGAGAGAGAGAGATCGCAAGGCTGGTAGATATACACCCCGGGTTGGTTTCACAGACCTTCAAATAAACATCTTCCTAAAAATACTTCTCAACTTGCTCGGCTCCAACTTCCCTCCCCCCCTGCTCTTTTCTCCCGTCAGGGCGAACACTTCCTCCTGAGACCGTTCTTGATATATCCCTTTTGTATCTACTTCTACGGCACACTTTGTCATGTTTTTCCTAATTTTGTTTGTCTTTCAGAAGAGTCTTTTATTTCCTCGTCATGCACCTGTCAGTCTCTTGAATGTAAGACGATATAATAGGCCTTGAGAGACCTCGCGCAGCCAAGCACGCCGCTCTCTTTAGTCTTCACCTCTCAACCTCCCGGGGGAGTAGGTCATCGTACCCCGTTGCTCTCCTCGGCATGCAAAATCAAGCTTAAGGTGATATCAGTCCATAAATATAACCACTGCATCATTTTGCGATGTAATGAATATGAAAGGAAATCTTAGCACCGCCTGTTCTCTCCTCCATCCTTTTACAAATTTCCAGCGGAAAAAGCTGCTCACCCCTTGATGTGGTGGTTACGTGTTTGTCAACACACAGTGATGCCGAATCTGATACCGGACTTTAGAAATAATGTGTGGTTGGGACGTTTATGTGCGCGTGTGTCTGAGTTGTACATCTTGACACATTGGTTTATATTTATATCGTGAAGCAGCTCTTGTGAGATTGCGAGCTAAATGATTCATGTCTTGGATGGAGAAAAAAATGTACCGCCTTAGATATTGCATCTAGCAAACGGGGTCAGATGGAATGAGATGCGAAAGGACAGAGTGAGGAGATTGGGCCGCATCTCGTCTTTCTCGGTATTCTGTCCTCAAAGCAACCGTAATCCTAGAAATAAGAAGGGCTGGGTTGTCAGTTTGAATCAGCCTACAGGCGAGTTTCGGGACAGAAGTAGATGTTTCCATGAATTCCCAACGCTTTTTGAAGTCTGCCTCGCCCATGATGCTGGGCTGACGGCTCAGAGCGGTCTTACTCGAGCCCGTCTACACAAAGTAGTGCTCTTTAAAAGGGGCGATCAATAGCTGTTCAAAGATGAACCCTCACTTCAGAGCACTGCTCTCACAAGACCAGCTGTAATACTCTATATGTGCTCTATTAATTAGGAAAGTACCATGTTACAGCTGATAGATGCACAGCACTGTATCCCCTGAATTCACCAAAAAGTTCACCACTGTGACTGAAGTCCTCTTCTGTTTCACATAGTTAAAGAGTTCAGCTGCTTACTAAGTGAATGACTGGCCGCCTAGCCGAGCTTATGCTAGCAATAACCTATAAATACCCATTACATAGGGTTATCAACAAGCTTATGGGCACAGCTGACCTATTAGCCTCATGGTGACTGATTAATATAGAGATGCGTCCTCAAACATACGTACAAAGTTACATGTTTTCTTCCTTCTTCTCTTCTCTGTGTTCAAATTGTCTTAAGGAAGTGTAAAAATAGTCACCCGGTGTTTTTTTTCCCCATTCGTTTGTAATAATGGCTGACATTAATATGTGATATTTACCAAAGACATAGAAAAAAAGTTCATCCCATCAATTAAAACATGTTTTTATATTATTCATATTAATCGTTAGAATACAAATTAGAATCTTGCTGAGCTAAAATATTGAATTATCAGCCAGTCTCATGAGCAAGTATCATGTAAATTGAATAATAATGCAAAAGACAGTTAGTCTTATCAGGTTTATTCCCACGATTAACAGTAATCCTCATAACTCTGTAAATAAATAAAAAAAATCTGCTCTATTCGATCCCTCTCTGCTGTGTTCCACAGGGCATAAAAAGAATGAAGTGGCCAAAAGACCGATCATCGTCAGCTCCAAGTGTTATAAAGTTACATTCAGTAATGGGATAGTTATCCACTCAACCCTAATGTAATGTCCCTCTGTGCGGGCGAGGAGAGAACTTAAGGTGCCGCGTAATCACATCTATTCTCGTCTAATCTCATTTTGCACTTTAACAGCTCGGCCAGTAGTGCAGAAGCCAGACGGGGTCATCGATCCTCACCTTTACCTGATGTTTCCTGAGACAATACTACAACACTGGCTCTATTTCAGGGAGCACGGGGGGCAGTGCTAGTTTACATTGACGGCAGCTTTGCAAACATTCCTCACTGGATGATGGCTATGTGTAATTGTAGCCTGTGGACATTTTGCCGTAAATGTCATATAAGGAAAAAGCAGTCCAAACCAGAGATTTGAAATGCTTCCTCGTGCATGACATTTTTGCCTTGAGGCCTAATAATGTTCTCTGCTTTTCTATTAATATTAGTAGCACTGCTTATAGACTTTGCTTTGGCAATGTTAAGGTCCTTGTGTGGTTTTTGTTTTTTAAATGTGCGTTACACAACAATCTGTCAGACAACCTGACAACAGTGAAATCACGTTGCCATTGATCATTTGTGTTCTCCTCACAGTGGGAACAAGCTGTTTCATAGGTATGCAGCATATACGCTGCTCTCTATTCTGGGACGGGATGTTTTCATCCACGTCTCAGGTCTTTTTTTAGAGGATGGAAGTACACAGATTTCTATAAGGCAGCTCAGAGACATCTTTCCTTCCCCTCGCTCTTCATTTATCCCATTAGTGAGGACATTTCCGAACTGATTTGTAATTTACCACAGTAGAGCTGCTCCACCGATTTGTGCCCACTGCTCAGGCCACAGTACCTCATCCCAAGAGGCAACATGGCATTCCCATGAGTCACTCTGTCAGGGTCATGTGATCCCCCGACAGTTACGCTGTCGAGCTGAATCTCTGGACCTCTCAGCATATTCTCACTCGCCAAGACCAGTGGACCAGACAGAGACTTCTTTGAAGGGAACATGGGATTTTCTGATTTCATTATTTAATATGTTTAACATTTGTAAACAAAACAAGACAGGGCTGGAAGGACACAAAGAGTTAGAAGACAGTTTGTCAAGTGCTTGAGTCCTCTTTGGCCCCTCCCGCCTCGAGAATATATGCAACTCATCTGCTTTCTCAAGTGAAATGAGTAAGATATGACTACGTGGTCCTCCCAAAGTTTATTCCAGGTGAATTGTTTAAAAACAGAATAGCATTGATTAGTGCCCTGCATCTGTGTTGTGTGCAACATGTAGAGAAGAGGTGTACGAGGGTTAGATGTAAGTGGAGAGGTGAGAGAACTTGCAGTCAGATCAAATAGCAGTTGCTATTCCAGAAGCTGTGTCCATGTAGGGAGGCTTCTATAAACTGCTTTAGTGCCGGAGCCCTGGGAGGCCGTAGGAAGGGCTGAGGAGTGAGTGTGTGTGTGTGTGTGTGTGTGTGTGTGTGTGTGTGTGTGTGTGTGAAATTTTCCTCATTCACTGTATTTTATTAGCGCCAAAGAGTTTTTGTGTGCGAGTTCTTATGAGGATTGGGACCCAGTTTTGAAGAGGGAAAAAGTTCTTTGCCGAGTGTTTTAATGACGAGAGCAGACACTCGATCCAACGGCGGAGTCGGAGTCCACCGGGTGAAAGTAGAAATGATGATTGATGGGCTGCTGTGAGGGCGGCCATCTTGATCTGATCACAGCAGTCCTGTGGGTCTGTAAATAGAATAAAAGGTCGGATTAGTTGGGAGAAAATTGCATGGGTTGACAGTGACGTTAGTTCCATTACAGTTACATCTGCAGACAAACTAAAAACTTTTTAAAAAAATAACACAATCTGTGCTGTCAACAAATTCATTTAAGTTTGAACCATCCCAGTTATAGTTATTACTCTTCAGGCTCCTCGCTGGTGTGGAAAATGGAGTCTTGTTTATGAGGAAGCAGAAAGCCACAAGCTGCCAACTCTGTGACCTCGGTAACAAATGACACACAAGAGGATACGTGGCCTGCAGAAATGTCACCTCAGGTCCTAATGGTGTCAGACTTAAATGTTGCATTCATGTCGAAAAAGTCTGTTTCCTTTTAGAAATGAGACAAACTGAACACTGACCCGTCTTTGTATTAAAAAAAAAAGTCTATGTTGTGTCATGCGATGGATATTTATAGGCAGGTGGGAGCAGAAGTTCCAGTCGTCAGTTTGACGTCTGCTGAGATGATGGGTCTCTTATAATAGGACTGAGGTCATGAAGATATCGCCGTGTGCTTTTATGTTGGCTGAGAAAGCTGCTGTCGAGTCGTCTAACCTTGAGACGTAGCACCATGTTCTTCACTTGCTCGTTGATGAGAGCATTTTGGATTTTGTGCGGTCGATGAACAACGGAAGGCTGTTCTAACAGTCCCGAGCTGTTGCGTGCGGAGTGAAAAACAGCGTTGTGCTCGCAGCTAAACGAGGACTTCCTGAATGACGAGGTGTACGGTCTCATGTGTGGTCAATCTGGACTCACTTCAGCTTCGCAACGTACAAATCCGAGGTGTGAGATCATCTGATTTAGAGCATTAGATCACCTTCTTGTGGTTCTCTGGTTGAGGCAGAAGTAGAATCGCAAAGGTCGGCAGGGACTTGCTCTTGGCCCAATGAATGCTGGGAAACATAGCTGGGTTACTGAAGACAGCGTTGCATCAGTTTCACACATAGGTCCTCATGATCAAGGCTCCTGTTCAGATGGAATTAGCTGACCCTAGATCTGCTTGGACAGTTTTGCGTCTTATTTCAGAGAAAGAACTCGCCTTCTGAAATTAGACACAACCCCCCTCCTCCTCCTCCTCCTCCTCCTCCTCCCCCAACCTGTCCTCCTCCTCACGCCAGCCGCAGTGTCATAAATCCTCCGCAACCACTTAACGCCAATTTCTGTCTCTCGCGTCAGTCTCCGCAGTCCAGATCTCATTAAATGAGAAAAGACTCGGCATGCTGCTGCTGCTGCTGCCGCCGTCAACCATGAACCTGTACACTCACCTTTCATTCTCCACCATCGATCACGCAGTCAGTCAATTCATATGACGGCTTGTGTAACAAGAAAGAGGGTGATGGCAGCACAGAGTGAACAATGAAAGATAAGGAGGCCCCGCGTGTGTGTGTGTGTGTGTGTGAGTGTGTGTGAGTGTGTGTGAGCAGCGCAAGCAGAAAATCAGGGTTATTACATACGACCTTACTGATAATTGAAAGTTACAGTGGCATAGAACATTACTTTTGACCTTGTTGGTGAGTTTTCCATGTCATCTTACATAACACAGTATACCAACAGCAGAGTGAGCAAGTTTTGGAGGGATTACCATGAAATGTCGATTTGAGCTCGATAATCTATCATCATTCTGCCCCTGAATTAGGATCAACAACATCCTTGGTGAGCTGAAATGATATCAAATACAAGAAACAAAAAACGCCAATTCATCGTGGGACCAAATATCAGTCGTTGTTCTCTCTAAATTATTGCTAACCCCCAAAATTTGAAAGATGCACCACCGTGTTCCTGCTCTTCGATTGCTGTCGGCATTTCTGACAAGTGAACACCTGCACACACACACACACACACACACTGAGACAGTGCCGGAGGAGCTCATTGTCGAGTTTCTGGCTCGCACTTGTGGCTAACATCGTCAATCTGGTGGCACGGCAAACCTGCAACCACGTGACAGCAGAACACAATGCGAGGCGGCATAATGGAGCGGCGCAGGACACAATGTTTCCCCGCCGCTGAGCCGAAAGCAATTAATGTGACGCCGCAGACAGATGGTTGTGTCAAAAAACAAGTGATTGACTGAATCAGGTTAACCATTCGCTCCTGTGTGTTGTTCAGCCGCGGACAGAACATAAATTGCGTGCCTGGGTTGTAGATAATGTGGTGCGGGATTGTCTGCTGCAGTCCCTGTGTATCCATGCGGCACAGGTCGTTTTGCTTTTGTCACGACCTTATTTCTTAGAGCACAGTGACACTCCCGTCTGTCTGACTCGTGCTCGGCTCGACTCGTGTGCCGTGAATCCAAAAGTCGGATGTCTTCATCGAGTTGTTCCCATTTAAAATGCCACAGGTGATGTTTGTGGTAGCACAGGGAGTTCTGATGCATGAACACAGCACGGCATTGTGGATGTAGACGTAAAGAAAGGAGCTTATTATCACATTCTGTTTGTACAAAACTCAACCTTGAATATTTAAATACACGAGTATTGTGCTCTCTGTGTCGGTGGGCGGAGGGCTTTTGGATTTCATCACCTGCTCCACCTGTTCTCTCACCAGCTGAAATCCCTCGTGCCCACAGTATATCTCTCTGGCATCTGGCACAGGGATGATGCACACACACACACACACACATACACTCGCTTTGACTAGAAGAGGTGTGCTAGGCCTTTTATCCTCTGAACACGGACATAAATCCACGGGTTTAGACTCGAGCCTCGCATCGGTAGCCAGTGGTGGCCCTGTTGCCAGCAGGGTCTCTGGGATATTAGCTCGTTAATCCTTTTATAGAGAAGATAGGGAAAGTATGGCTGATGAATTCATGTTGGGGGGATTTATATACTTACAGTTCAACCTGCTGATAATGTAACTTGGAACATCTCTTCACATGATAGTAACGATTAAGAGAGATTGAGAGAAAGCTCTTCCTATATTATCTGAATTGACCTGTTGATATTTAGGAGGAAGGAGAAGTTCCTCTTTACTTTCACTTTGCTTGGTTCCTCCTACTTACAGACATTGCTATGCTTGTGCATTGTCGTCTTTTTTAATTAAGCTGATGACCTTAACATGTGGTTCCACCTGTCCACCATTGTTCTCAACTTTCTGCGCCACAATCTTCATTTTACAGTTTCATTCTAAGACGCTACAAAATAGTCTTTTGAGACAAATCTTTATGCCGGTTTCTTGAAAACACAAATGAATCAAAGCAAGTGGTTTCCAACGGTTTTACCTTGGGACCCCGTTAAAGCAAAGTAGTGTCTCTACTCCCAAACCCCTTGTCAAAACTCTATATCCATGAGTTGCGAGTTCTCCAAGCAAAAACTTATTTTCCCTCTTAGATTGTTAGTTTTGAATAGTTTCATCCAGTAACATTCTTATAATAATGTTTCAGTTTTCACATTTAGAGTTTGTAAGACCACAGATTTGGTCTATTGTTCCATTTGAAAATGATGAATAGTAATGGAAGGACCTGCAGCAACATATGTGACGGCACCATAACTGTTAGAGTGCAAGAGGAAGTTGCCGCTCCTTTGCTGTATGCGTAATAGTTGTTTAGACGTTACGGGGGGATGAGGGGTGAGTCCCCGGGGCAGGCGGGGTTCAGGTTGGCGTATTAGTGGTTTGTGTGGGCGTCGACCTTTTGGCTCTTTTGTCATAGTCCTAAATTGTCCTTGTGGGACCCAAGTTCAGGGCTCCAGGTCTGATTTGAGGGGTATTTAAAGGCCACATAGGGGAGGAGGAGGTCGGAGGGAGGGGGGGGGCTCCTCCACCTGTTGGGTGCTGTAACTCCTCTCCCGTCATCACGATGCTCCTGTCACTTTATCGGCTGTTGAAACTCGGTGGAGGAATTCATAGCGATTGTTGCGAGACCTCTGAAGAGCACATTAAAAGCTGCCATCACGTGTCAGGCCATCTTGTTTACTTTGATTAGATGGTTCCTGATTTTACTTTGTTTTTAAATTGCCAATTTTAGTTATTTTTCTTCCAGATATTTAACATTTGATTGCTTTTCTTTAGTAAAATAGGTTTTAGAGAAGAACATCCTCTTTCTTGTAGAAAGGTAAAAAAAAATGTCTGCAATTCTTGAAAGTGGTTTTTGAACATTGTTGACACCCTCTTGTTGAGGAAGCCGCCGCTGAATCAACGTTAGATGTTTATTTTTTTATATATATGGTTGAGTTCTAGTGAGAAGCAGTAGAGCTCAGCAGCGGAGCGGCTTCAGTCAATCAATCCCGACAAGAGGAGCAAGCGATGCTCTTTTCCTCCACTCTGTTATCGGCTGACGGATGAACACAGCCCGCTACGCGTCTCACGCGCTCTGTTAGCTTTGTTGTGGCCAATTACAACGGGAGGTTTGCGATGCGAAGTTAGCCTTCTAGTGTCTGTAGAGGACGGTCTTGAGTCTCACATCATTTACAGTACAACGTATATGTCCCGTCACAAGTTATATATTGCTTTGTTCCTAAAAGAACCAACAACATAAACATTAAAAACATGTGATGGGGCAATAGAGTGTCATGATGAAATGTATCCTTTATTGCTTTAAAAGAAATCCAATAACTGAGATGAGCAGACACAACAGTACAGGGGAAGCCCTTTGTGTTTTGTGTCTGTGTTTTTAATATCCACTGGCCTGTGGGTAGTTGACATTGGGTGCTGCAGTTTTTGTCGTCCCTCTCTGTGCACACACTTGTTACTGTCAGACAGACAGGTGGACAGACGTGAGCGCGGTCCACAATGTTATGACAATGTGGCTTCTGGTTTTGGCTTGAAGCTGGTAGTGTTACATTATTGAGGTTTTGGAGATTTGTGTGTATAGAATAGTGTTTAAAGTAGGTTTCTGTGTTCCTGCTGCAGTACAGGCTGAATCTAAAAACACACCGTTTTGTTTTTCATTATCATTTTAACAATTTATGGATCTGGTCCAAGTAGTGACTATTTCTTCTTTTTCTTTCGCGTGCTGCTGTTGTGTGCATGTGAGTGGTCTGTGATTTGTTTATGTGGCATCCGTGGTGAACAGGTGTGGGACAAAGGTAGCCGGAGTGGAGGGGTGTGAATGGACTCAACCTTGTGGGCAGACTACTTTTACACTGGCAGTTAGATATAAATACCTGTGTTGTATTGAGATAATGCACGTTCATGTACCGGCTTGTATGTTAACTTAAACCCTTTAAACACAGCTCTCTGTCTAGCAGCTCATTCTTCGGGACACATTACAAAGCGGGAGGTTATTTTCAGATTTTCTACATGCCGAAGCTCTGAAATGAGCAGTTTTCTTCTGATATTTTCCTTCTTTCTCAAGCAGCTTCCAACAATGCAGACGTAGATACAATGCGTCATTTTGACTTGTTATAAACATTAACATGAAACAGAAAACCTCTGTGTGCACGTTTAGTGCCACGTCAGGACTTTTATTTAAACTAACTGGATTTGAAAGAAGGAGGTTATGGGCTGTCCTGTCTCAGTCTATCACGGGCTCACTCGATGAATCTCCAGGATGCTTAACTTGACGACAATAGATTTTGCAAAGTGCATTTTTGAGCTCCATGTGCTTCTGAATGAAGCCTTTTAAAAGCTTTATTGTTTTACTCGGAACAAATCGAGGTTAAAAAAAAAAAGCACCAAATCACAAAGCTGTACAGAAGTAACGGGGTAGCTGTAGACGGATACGTGCAGGCAGCGTTCCCTGTAAGCCAGATGGAATTAGAATGCACGTTTTCAATCCACACCAACACTACACCAGCATATTTCCCTAATTAGACCGCCCGTCCATGTTTTGAAGGTGCTAATTAGGAAAATCAGCTACCGAAGACGTGTATAATTAAATCATGCACACTCCTCCGTGTCAAAAGACTGGACACCAGTGAGGGATGAATTGCACAGAGGTTAGGTGCAAATTGAGACCATCTTGCAATCAATTATCCACCTAATTAGCAGAAATGTAATTAGGTGTTTTTCTTTCTTTTTTTTGTTCTTTCAAAGGACGATCTGAGGCCGTGGTTGCACTTCACTCCATCCTCTCTTGCACTTCTACTGTGGAAAAATGTATAAGAAATGAAACGTGTTTATCAGCGTTTTAAAGCTGCTCCTTTAATATATCTGAGCGCTGTCCGATCACTCGGGTTGTATGGAAGTGTCAAGTGTGTGTGAGCGCATGTCTGCACACAGCTGAGTTCTGATCCGGAGCATCCGATCACCAGAAGGCGCGTTGACAAAAACAAGTGTAACCACGGCCGGAGAAACTGAGCTCTGTAGGTGTAAAGAGCACCTTGACATAGCATGAGTAACACTCACTCTGGGCTAATCATCAGGTCAGCCACAGCTGAAGTGTGTGTGTGTGTGTGTGTGTGTGTGTGTGTGTGTGTTATACTGGCACCAGAGAGGGTGGGAGGTACATACCTGTAATTTAGCAGCAAAACAGGGAGATGGTCAACTGCAGGAGGCCATTTTGTGTCTACACACCGTGGTGAGAGTTCCGTCACAGTTAAAACAAAAGCAGCCGTTCAACATGGAGCAATGACTGTAGTTTATGCTTTATGGCTACATGTTCTGCAGCACAAGCTCTGTCTGTAAAAGTTACTTTTTCTATTCTTCATTCCCAGATCATCAATTAACATAATCCTCATTCCAAAGCAGCAACAATTGAGAAGAATAAAATGTTTTTTTTTCAGCACATAGGTCGAATAATAACGCCTCATTTTACCAGAAGATGTTATTAGTTTCTACTCCAACCAAACTACATCCGAGCTCTGCTGAGATCGAATATGAAGTGCAGATATTGAGCAGGTCTGTTGTGTAAAATGCATCTTGCTCATGACTTCCCCTCTGAGGCCGCAGCGGTATCTCCACCCAGTAGTTGCATCAGCTCTTTGACGGACAGCCGAGCTAGCTGACATTATTAAGAGCTCTGAGCCCTTTCAGACGGGAAGAGGGATGTGTGTGTGTGTCAGCTGTATTGAGGGTCAGCAGCCCCGATTCCCCCTTGGGGGGGGTTTGTAGTTATGACAGGCATTCAGCTGGGCCACCGTGACCTCATTTTACAAGAAGGAGTAAAAAGGTCCTGGTCTCGCTGAGCCAGGCCAGACCGACAGGTGTGGACGGACAGAGAAGAGACCACAGGACGGGGGGGTGGGGGGGGGGGATGCCAGGATGGAGGGTGACTTCATGCCGGTGGACTCTGCAGACCACCACAGGCATTAAAACAAACGCGTGGGATGGGATAATAGAGCTGTGGACGCAGAGGCCTAGCAATAATAGCTTTGCTATCCGAGGTATGGCAGATAATTGTTTTTTTTTATCCCGCGGTGCTCCGTTTAGCACATCGGGTTTAATGTATCCTGGGTTATGTTTGCATCTACAGCTTTATTAGGTCAAATGAAGCCCTGATTTCAATTACCACCCGTTTAGTTTCTAATGGCCCCCCTTTGATGTTGGCGGGGTTTCATCCCTCTCGTCTTACCCACACGTATTATTTTATACATCGTCGTTTTCTTCAATCCATTCCTTCCTCCTCCTCTTTTCCTCCTCCTCTACTTCTCTCTCTCTCTCTCTCTCTCTCTCTCTCTCTCTCTCTCTCTCTCTCTCCGTCTTGGACTCTTACAGTTCACCTCAGGAATCCTGCCTTCTCAGCTGTCCGGTGGTGTCCCATAGCAACCCGATTTAGCCTCCCCCCCTCCCTCCTCCCCCCCCCCCCCTTCACTTTTCAGTCTTTTCTCCTCCTCCCCCTTCTTCTACTTAATTTAGCCCCCACCTACCCCCCCTTCCAGCCTGCTCCTTTGGCTCCTTACATCCTTCCTTCTTCATACACCTCGTCTCCTCACCGACTTGGCCTAGTGGCCCGTGTGTGCCGGATTAGGAGCCTGTCTAAATTTGGTCATGCATGGCAAAGGAGGCGAGCACCTGCTGGGACCCCGGCTGGTTGGACAGGCGGCCTCTCCTCCCCTCCAGACCCTTACATCAAATTACACCCGGGCCTGGGCATTCCTGTCCCTCCTCTCACTTCTCCCCTTCGCTGCCTCGCTCCTCTACGAGTGTCTTTCTTTAGCCTTCAAATTCCGAAATTCAGTTTGAATGGAATAATGTTTTACAGACGGGACAAGGTCTATTTCTTCTGTCCAAATGTTGCAAAGTTTCCATCAACCACTGCCAGTAGTGAAAGAAGTATTTAGATGTGTATATGTATTTATATACAAACACACACTGTGGTAGTTTAATCTAATATGACATCTTATTTTCTAAGATGATCATGCATTTGTCTCTATATAAAATACTTATTTGCAAAGTAAGTGCAGGTGTGAAATAAATGTGTTGTAATTAAAAGTACAATATTTCTCATAACAGATTAAATACAAATACTAGCAGAGTACAAGTTCCTCAAAATGTAATTCATTTAACTCCACCGCCGGCCACTGCTCTTCAAATGTTAATACAAAGACGTCGAGATTACGTCATCTGAAGAGCACCTGTCGCTCTCCTGTAACTCTAGACGCTTCACAGCGTTTCTTTACTGCTTCCCACAAACCTGAGGATTTATACTACGCTCAACACATGTATTTGTGTTTTTGTGTTCCAGTGTAACATGTAGATTTTATAATATAACAAATTTAAAATTCCTCATTTATCTTTTGGTCTAAAACTTGTCAAATTAGAGCTCAAGGTGACAACAGCCCAAACCTCAACGATGATTCAGTTAACTGTCGAGAAAATCAGCAGAATAGAGAAATTCATGTTCTGTCAATCAACTAATTATTCCAGCTCTAGAGTCTGAGAGTCACTCGTGTGGTTTCTCTCTGTCAAAAACGCCGGTTTCTTTTCCGTCCCTCTCTTCCTGTCTGTCTCTGGTGCTTTGCTTCTCTGTCCATGCAGATCTACAGTCACACTTGAGTGCACGCGATAGACATGGAGGCACACAAATGTATAACCACACACCCATATAATGTACGAGGACGTATACATTTTGGTTTATAAAGTGTTAAATGTTCTCCGCTCTCACCTCCACTAGTCTCTCTCTCTCCTCACTCCGCCCACACTATCGTCTGTAGTTAGTTATTCAGCTCATGTACTTATTCTGCTTCTGCACCCACTCATCCTCCAAACCCTGGCAAAGTTGTGGCTCCACAGTAGCAGCCCCGTACCCACACTCCCACTCCTCAATGCGAACACGCACATCCCATATTCACATTCCAAGCTAAACACCATGAAAGCTTCTCAAAATACCGTTCAGAGATTGATTGAATGGCCCGATGGGACCGATTGAATTGTCCCAGACGTGCACACGACT
The DNA here is from genome assembly GCF_004355925.1 of Anarrhichthys ocellatus. Taxonomy (NCBI): domain Eukaryota; kingdom Metazoa; phylum Chordata; class Actinopteri; order Perciformes; family Anarhichadidae; genus Anarrhichthys; species Anarrhichthys ocellatus. The sequence goes on along the minus strand of NW_022280041.1, from coordinate 3,288,565 downwards.
GACGCCATTCGGCAATTTTCCAGGCAAGACCAAAAGCAAGCACTCGGCGGCTGAGAGCCATTTACATCACCGTCTGCATTCTGCCCATTGCGCGCAGCAGCGTCCCCGAAATGAACAGTTTGGTTTCTCAAATGCCAGATCTGGCTTTTGAAAGATGCAGCATCTGCTCTTGCAAAAATGTTCAACACAATTATGGACCGAATATCGGACTTTATAGCAGCTGACTTCCTGGCTTAGAGTTTTTACACCAATAGACCCATCACGCTAGGTCCTGTTTGTCTGTCGAGGAAGTTAACAGGTACAATGGCAAACCCAGCATCTCCAGCATAAACAGGCCGAGGACCGAGTTATAACCGACCAGCCTGATGTGAGCAGAGGTGTGTGTGTGTGTGTGTGTGTGTGTGTGTGTGTGTGGGGTTATTTGCACGTGATTTAATGAGAGAAAACACAGTGGATGGTCGTGTGTAATGGCACTGCTCTCTCACATTAATGAACTGAAGGAAAAAGCTTTTCATACAGAATAAAGCAAAACAAAGACTGTAATATTCACTCCAATTTATGGGATGATTTTCCAAAAAGACAAACATTCAAATAGGCTAAATAATAAAATAAAGCAGAAGTCAGTTTCATCTCGTTCAGGACTGTTGAGTCAACAGTCAAACTGACATAAATGTGCCCGTGTACCTGTGCACGGACACATGCGCTCTCACCGTCAGCAGCCACGGCGAAACAAATGTCACAGATTGAAGTGGACAGTTCCTGCATTGCCAAGCAGTTTTGACCCGGCTCTCAAAAGGGAAACGTCAAGGTGTGTGTGTGTGTGTAGGTGTGTGTGTGTATAAAGTATGTGTGTGTTAGTTACAGGCTATATTCTTGTGTGTGTGTGTGTGTGTAGCAGGTATAGTCATAGTGCTCGCTGTCAGTGTCTGTGAATGTGTTTGTCATACAGTCAGAAAGGTGACAGTGTAACCCACTCCATCCTCTCTCTCTCTCTCCCCCTCTCTCTCTCTCTCTCTCTCTCTCTCTCTCTCTCTCTCTCTCTCTCTCTCAGACCTTCACAGCTTGGTGTAACTCCCACTTGAGGAAGGCCGGGACACAGATTGAGAACATTGAAGAAGATTTTAGAAATGGCCTCAAACTCATGCTGCTGCTGGAGGTCATATCAGGTGGGTCTCATCAGCACACACACACACACACACACACACACACACATTTGTTGCGACTGAGTCATTGTGGATGATATACTGTATTATACCATACTTATGCTGAATAGTTACTTTAACCGGGTAGTTAAAATGTCCCATCACCAGTTTTACGATACATGTATAAAATCAACAAATCTTTACATTCGAAGCCGGAGCCAGAAAATATTCGACTTCAACAAATAATAGTTTCAGCTGTAATAGATTCTTCTTTTCTTTTCTTTCAGGCGAGAGGCTGCCCAAACCCGACAAAGGCAAGATGCGTTTCCACAAGATCGCCAACGTGAACAAAGCTCTGGACTTCATCTGCAGCAAGGGGGTCAAGCTGGTGTCTATCGGTGCTGAGGGTGAGAGTCCTGCTTTGAATAACAAACGCTCCCTTTTATTATTTTTTTCCTCCCTCTGCTACCTACCTTTGTCTCTTTTAATTAATATGCCACGGTCACACCATATTTGCATTTCTTGGATGTATTTTTGAGCACCAGCTGGCTGGTGAAGCTCACAGCATCATGAGAGTTCAGATGAGACGAGGCAGACTACAGCAAACTACAGATCAACCAACTGGGAACAAACATGAGGAATGAGCTGCAATGCACACATGTTTTAATTTATTAATTAATACCTTAACTTACTCTACATATTTGGAGCTATCCTCGGGCACTTTTTCTGCCATTTTGCTGACTCGCCAACATTTAGTTAGATACATACTTCAAATTATCAAAAAAAAAAATGTATTCATGTTGTCATTTATAAACATTTATTATAGAATTGAAATTAGGTAAACTATAAAGGAGAGAGATACTATAGAGTGAGAACTGAAGAGATGAAAACAACAGAAAAAAATGACATTTTAATACAATTTAAATGCTCAGATTTGGTCAGTTTTTCCTCTAAACCTGCTTCAGTTTTTACCCGGCTGAGTTTACTCAATTTATCCTCTTAAAAACAGTTTGTGAATTTCCCTGTGACTTCATTTCCTTTACATTTTCTTCACTCTAATTTGCAGTCAAGATTCCTTCTGAGCCTTCAGGCCGCGTGAAATTCAATTTGTCTCGACAGCACCATCCAAAAGCCTTCTTTCAATAGCAGACACAGAACTCCTGTGACTGAGATGCCTGCTCTTAGTCTTTGATATTTTCTCTCTTGCCATGATTAATAATGTGTGTGTGTGTTTACAGAAATTGTTGACGGTAACGGGAAGATGACCCTTGGTATGATCTGGACCATCATCCTGCGTTTTGCCATCCAGGACATCTCTGTGGAAGGTGTGTATGTGTGTTTACCAAAAGTAACATTGACCTCAGTAATAAAACGCCTAACTTAACATTAAAAACACAACTTAAAGCTACATGTTTTTTATTTAGTTAGCCTCAGGGGTGGAGATGGAGTTTGTTACTTTTTACAGATCCAAACTAGCTGTTTCTTGTGAATTTACTGTACTGTGTGATTTGACGGTATGCAGTAAATCATTTCCCTGAACTTCATCTGCACCTCATGTCCCTTTAAACAACACTCATGTTGTCGGGCAGGTTTAGCTCCCAGTGAGTTATTGTTTATAAAGCCTGAGACCTTCCTCACACACCTCTGACCCTCGCCTCCGTCTTCTTTAACTCCCTTTTTATTGCTCCTGCTCCTCAATATCTTCTGCTGTCATGTATGCTTGACTTCCTTCGCCATCAACCTCCTGCTCACCTCTCATAACGCGTCTTCTCTCCTCTAGTGCGGGAAACAATATCTGCACTAGCCTGACTTTAAGAAAGTAAAGTTTGTTTACCATTAACGGACAAATATATCAGCTACAGACTAAATTATCCTCCTCTTTACACACCAGACCGTGTAGGTTTCTTTACATTATTTATCCACTTTTCAGTTCGCCTGTCTGAAAAGACCCTGTTCCCTCCTTACTTTGACATAATAATGCTGGAATAAAATACTGTTTTCTTTGCTCAGTGCTCTAATGCTCACCATCTCCCTCCCTTTACCTTCTCCAGAGACCTCTGCTAAGGAGGGTCTGCTGCTGTGGTGCCAGAGGAAGACTGCCCCCTACAGGAACGTCAACGTGCAGAACTTCCACATCAGGTGGGTCTACCACGCCGAACTGTGGCATTAGCAGGGAAGTGCAGCCATCTTTCTTGGATGTAATGTTTTACCATGTCTTTGTACTCTTACCATGTAACTTCCTCCTCCATACATCTAACCCCCTTCCTTATCCTGTTTCATTTTCCTTCTTCATCCTTTGTCTCACGAGTCTTCTCTGAAACTTCCTTCTCCCACTTTTCATTCATGTGGTCCTCCACCTCTTCTCGTGGCTCAGTTGGAAGGACGGCCTGGCTCTGTGCGCCCTCATCCACAGACACAGACCTGACCTCATTGACTACTCCAAACTGAGAAAGGTGCCCTGTCCTCCCTTCCTGTTTATGATCCTTTCTTCCTCTTCTGATTTGCTTTGTTTTCTTTCTTCATACTGAATTACGAGGATTGACAATCAGTCTTTCTTTTTTGTGTCTTCATAAATCTCTTATCTTTTATTTCAGTCCTCAGTTTCTTTGCATTCCAAGTGACACACTGTGAAAATGTTCTGTGCTACGATCAGCGTGTCTGCAAGATATGCAGTTTAGCATCCAGTGCAAACATAGTGTTGCAATGTCAAATACTTTTGTAGATGTGATAAAACATTTTTGAAATCTTTCATGCCCAAATTCACAATCTTATATGTTAACCAGGGACTCATATTTGCAGTGCTAACAAGTCATATAATACCAGTTTATTGTACAACTGGAATGGGATTTTGAAGGTAGCTTGCCAAAGACTTCTCCGAGATTTAAACATTGTTTGGTTGATTTAACACAGGGTGTAAATCCTATTTCCTTCCTCTCTGTGTGGATTGTGACAACGGCCGTTATGATGATTCTTGTCTACTTGCTGGTGCAGTGCAGTCCTACATGTGTGCGTGTCTGACAGTAATCGTGTGTGCCCTGTAGGACGACCCTATTGGTAACCTGAACACTGCCTTCGAGGTGGCTGAGAAGTTCCTGGACATCCCCAAGATGCTTGACGCTGAAGGTGAGACTGTGGAACTTTTTCCTCACCAGGGATGGCTTTTAAAAACATTTTACCGTTGTTATTTCTTCCTCTCTCAGATATCGTGAACACACCCAAACCTGATGAGAAGGCCATCATGACCTATGTGTCCTGCTTCTACCACGCCTTTGCCGGCGCTGAGCAGGTCAGATGGTATTTTGTTTTCATGTTGTAGTAATATATCATTTTAATATTTTAAAAAGGCTGTTTGGAGCGTTGCTTGGTTTAAAACAGTGGAGATGTGATGCTGTAAATGTACATCATTTGTTAACTCTCTCCCCTCCCCTCAGGCTGAGACAGCTGCCAACCGTATCTGCAAGGTTCTGGCCGTGAACCAGGAGAATGAGAAGCTGATGGAGGAGTACGAGAAGCTGGCCAGTGAGGTGAGAAACCGCTGCAACCATTTACTCCCACGCTCAGTCTGTCCTGCACATCCTCCTCTGCAACGACACTCTAATGCTCCGCCAGTTTAGAATCAATGGTTTCTGATCCTCGCGCTAACTTCACGCGACACGTCTCTAAAAAAAAAAAAAAACCCTGCAGGCAAATCAGCAGTGCGCTGATAAGTGAAAGTGTTACAGTCGCAGAACCGTTACAAGAGCAGCCAAGAACAATATACAGAAATGCAGTTAATCAATATATATATAAACTGTTATGATCAATGTGACATAATTAGCTATTGATTTGTAAAGAGAAAAGCAAGGCAAAGTTTTTAGGAAACAACTGCAGTATTCCTCCTAGTGTTAGGACAAAGTATTACAGTGATAGGACAGTAGAACAATATATATACAGGTTCTAAAACGTAATGATACAGACAAGAATAATGTCGCTTCCTACTGTAGCTGCTGGAGTGGATCCGCCGCACCACCCCCTGGCTGGAGAACCGCACGGCGGAGCAGACCATGCGCGCCATGCAGCAGAAGCTGGAGGACTTCCGGGACTACCGCCGCATCCACAAACCGCCCCGTGTGCAGGAGAAGTGCCAACTGGAGATCAACTTCAACACCCTGCAGACCAAGCTGAGGCTGAGCAACAGGCCCGCTTTCATGCCGTCCGAGGGCAAGATGGTGTCGGTGAGCAGGACGCGTCTTTATCTCAAGTGTGTTATTGTTGGATTTCCAAGAAGGAAAGGAAAACTTGAAGAGCTCAGAACATCATGAGCTTGGTTACATAGCTCATGTTTAAGTTGGCCTAGATGCAACTATAAGCTGCAACTCATTTGTAGTTTCTCAAACATGTACACAGATATGTCTACTCAAGGCATGCATTTCTTTATTCACATTATGAACACTCAATTCCCTCAAAAGAAAGTTTAGAAATCCTTGTATTTAAAATAAGACGATGATGACGAAGCCTCTCTCTCCGCCAGGATATTGCCAATGCCTGGAAGGGTCTGGAGCAGGTGGAGAAGGGCTACGAGGAGTGGCTGCTGGTCGAGATCCGCCGCTTGGAGAGACTCGATCACCTGGCTGAGAAGTTCAAGCAGAAGTGCTCTATGCACGAGTCCTGGACCGGAGGTAGGGATGACAGAAAGTTGTGATGAACGTAATCGACAGGAAACCGGGATCGTGTTCGTACGTACATGTGTTGAATTCTTTCATTTGAGCTGTCATGTAATACTCTACTCAGCTATTCTGTCAAACTGCACACCCCCAGAAAGAGTGTCAGTCACTTTATTATGACTGTTCGACATACTATACTATGATTTTTTTTGATAATTGTACTATGAAGGCAATTCAGGATATTTTTGGGGGATTAGATTCTGTCCTGGAAGGTGATGTGAGGGGGCGAAGGATTGCTGACACAGCAAGGTGACAGCTTTGGGGACGAAGCGTGACAAAAGATCCAAAGACTAAACTAAAGTCACACAGCTGTTTAAACTTAAAGGCCAGTCGTCTCTGAAGGTCGGGTATTGAAATGCAGACCTGTGTGTTTCAGGTAAGGAGGAGCTGCTGTCAAAGAAGGACTACGAGTCGGCCTCTCTGATGGAGATCAGAGCCCTGATGAGGAAGCACGAGGCTTTCGAGAGCGACCTCGCCGCCCACCAGGACAGAGTGGAGCAGATCGCTGCCATCGCCCAGGAGCTGAAGTAAGAAGCCAGGAGAGAGGGTGAAACAGGGGAAAAAAAGAGAAGTACAGGTGTTAGATCAGTGTAATAGAGGTGTGTGTGTGTGTGTGTGACACTGAAAGAAACAGCAATAAGGTGAGCTAAGTGGTCCAGGACTCTAGTGGTCGTGATGGGAGAGATATGTGGAGAGTAGACGATGATGTGAATACAGTGAAAAACAAAAATGAGTGGAAATCATATTAATGAGAGGGATGAAAAGATGAAAGGATGGTTGATGGTAGAGCAGAAACCTCTGATCTCAACATTTTCTTATTCCTCACCACTCCTGGGCCTTTTTTTTCCTCCGCTGATCGTTTTGATACGATCTCTTTGATGCTATATACAGTGTTCAGCACCATCACGCTGAATATGTATGCGTGCCACGCATCATTTCACATTCATTACTTCTAAGGCAGATATGTACTTAAAAAGGTAATTAATCGTGCCGCGTCGCTCTCCTCATCTCCTCCAGTGAGCTGGACTACCACGATGCTGCCACAGTCAACACCCGCTGCCAGGGCATCTGTGACCAGTGGGACAACCTGGGCACCCTCACCCAGAAGAGGAGGGACGCTCTGGAGGTACACCCTGAAACACTCATAAAGAAAACAGCACGGCAGTCAAGGATACAGTGGTTCTTCATGCGCTGTCCGCACCTCCTTTAACTGTCTGTGTGTCTGCAGCGTGTGGAGAAGCTGTGGGAGACCATCGACCAGCTTTACCTGGAGTTTGCCAAGAGGGCGGCGCCCTTCAACAACTGGATGGACGGAGCCATGGAGGACCTGCAGGACATGTTCATTGTCCACAGCATCGAGGAGATCCAGGTACAAGCGAGCGCCATGGATGCGTGGAGACGCGGCCGCTCTGTGTTTTTATGTGTTTGTCATCACACCGGTCAAGTGTAACATTGACCCGATGTGCCTCTAGAGCCTGATCACCGCTCACGACCAGTTCAAGGCCACTCTGCCCGAGGCCGACAAGGAGCGCATGGCCACCATGGGCATCCACAACGAGATCCTGAAGATCGCCCAGACCTACGGCATCAAGCTGTCCGGAATCAACCCGTACACCAACCTCTCCTCCCAGGACATCAGCACTAAGTGGGACACTGTGAGTTCAAATCCAACACAAATCAAAAGAACACATTCAAAAAAAAATATTGGTCGAAGCTCCTCGTGACTGTGTTTGATTTTGTTCGCCTGCAGGTGAAGCACCTTGTTCCCCTCAGAGACCAAATGCTCCAGGAGGAGGTGGCCAGACAGCAAGCCAACGAGAGACTGAGGCGCCAGTTTGCCGCCCAGGCCAACATCATCGGACCCTGGATTCAAACCAAGATGGAGGTACGCTGTTACTGAAACACTGCACACTGTTGACACACATGATTGAACGATTATCTATATACACCTGTTAAACATGCTGCTAGATTTAAATGTTCTCCCTCCCCTGCAGGAGATCAGCCACGTGTGCGTGGACATCGCCAACTCCCTGGAGGAACAGATGAACAGCCTGAAGCAGTACGAGCAGAACATCATCAACTACAAATCCAACATCGACAAGCTGGAGGGAGACCACCAGCTCAGCCAGGAGTCCCTCATCTTCGACAACAAGCACACCAACTACACCATGGAGGTACAGTGGGCTTCAGGGATAGGCTGACCCTCTCGTCCTCTTCGCCTCTGAGCTTGATGTGAAATTTCCTGTATTCTTGCAGCACGTGCGTGTGGGCTGGGAGCAGCTGCTCACCACCATCGCCAGAACCATCAACGAGGTGGAGAACCAGATCCTGACCCGCGACGCCAAGGGCATCAGCCAGGAACAGCTCAACGAGTTCAGGGCCTCCTTCAACCACTTCGACAGGGTGAGGCGTTCACTGACCTTTAAAAAAGGCACAATGACATACAGAAGCATGCGAACAGCACAGTAACTAAAAGATCTTCTATTTTTATTTTTTGAAACATTACAAATCAATCTGAGATGTTATTTTTGTACTCCAACTAATGCTTGATGTTCAAGCACCGTCAAGAGAATAAAACACGGGCGTTGTAACGATGATTCTTGGAGCTTCGTCCTTTTATAACACAACTGTGTTTTTGCTTGCAGAAGAGAAACGGCATGATGGATCCAGACGACTTCCGTGCCTGCCTCATCTCGATGGGTTACGATCTGGTGAGTACAACGGGCACAATTTCAGGACAAATGGTGAAACGTGACTTGTGACTAGTTTCATTTTAGCATGTCCTCTCCATGTACACGATGATTAGTGAGGATGCTAAAGCAGCAAGAACTGAATTCACTGATAAAACTCATTTAACGTATCAACTGAACTCTCTAACAGGGTGAGGTGGAGTTCGCTCGCATCATGACCCTGGTGGACCCCAACAACACGGGCGTTGTGACCTTCCAGGCCTTCATCGACTTCATGACTCGCGAGACCGCCGAGACCGACACTGCAGAACAGGTCATGGCCTCCTTCAAGATTCTGGCCTCAGACAAGGTGAGCAAGACCACTACAGCGTCCCGTTAGCTCAACGTCTACCCACTGACAGGAAGAGCAGTCTTACTAAGAGTACACGAGCGCCGACGTGCTCATCAAGTTCATTTCAAAAGCAGCTCCTGGCAAAGTATTCATTTAGTCAAGGCGGTCTCTGTGCCTCTCTAAATCACCCCCGTCTCTCTCCCCTCCAGAACTACATCACAGTGGACGAGCTGCGCAGGGAGCTGCCACCCGACCAGGCCGAGTACTGCATCAGCCGCATGACCAGGTACACCGGATCCGACAGTGCCACCGGCGCCCTGGACTACATCTCCTTCTCCAGCGCCCTCTATGGAGAGAGCGACTTATAAACAAAAAAAAAAACCCCGCTTCTCTTCGCCTATCCCTTCTTCCCAGCTCCTATTTCTCCTATGTGGAGAGAGCGACTAAATCCCTTTCCACTGTCCTTCTATACTATCACTTTTTTTTCCTCTTTCAAATCTTCACTTTCTTTCCCTTCACTCACTCCCCCTCCCCCTCCCCACGCCCCAAAATACACTGTCCAGAGAGGATGAGAGTAGAAGGCTTTGCTCAAATCAAGCTGTTTGGACCGGCCAGCTTGTCCCTCATTTCTGTTAGAATGCCTTTAAAAACCAGGGACGTGGCAGGTTTTGCACTGAATTATGTAAGCAGCATACATATATCACACCTGCCTCTAGGAGAAGCAGACGGAGGTACTGAGTCCGTTAGAAAAATAAGTTATTTTGAGCTAAGCCTCCTGCTCTCCCCCCCTCTCTCTCACAGATGACATATTTTTTGTAGAAGGGTAATTAAAGAAGAAAACGTGATTTAAAAAAACGCTGGTTGGTCAGTTGGTTTGGTTGTGTAATTGTGCAGATGCATGCTATGTTGAAGGTTAGGAACACTGTCTTTGTGAGTCTCTGACTCTTCCTTAATCACACACAAAGCGTATCCTTAGGAGCCTGTTAAAGCAGGTCAGGTGCTATGATGTCACAAAGCCAGCCTAACAATAAAGATACCCACTCTTACAAAGAAATACTACAGCACTGTGAAACCTGCAGATCTTAAAGCCTTAAGCTCAGGAACAAGCGGAGGGTGAATGCGAGCACCTTAACATTAAAATGCAGAGAGAAAGTGAGAGAGAGCAAAGCACTGTGGGTAAATAGACAGGGCCATGGCTGGATGGCGACGTAAGAAGGAAGACAGACCGATCCCACACACCTCTCTAGAACGTATTCCAGCTCAGTTTAACGACACAGACGAAGAGAGGTGTCGAGCAGCGAGAGACAACAAAGGGCATCAGGAAAGTTGTGGACAAAATAAGAAGAATCGATACTGTACGTGGGACCACAGCAGGCCTATGTCAGCGACGAAGCAAATAGGGTTTTGGTCCCATTGTCAGGTCGGCCATGAGGATCAGTGCGAGTCGACTCCTCCGTTATGTACGATATTTTAATTTCATGTGCTCCATTTTCTCATTCTGTCCATCATCACAGACGCCACAAAAAAAATCACTTCCACACAGTTCTATTTAATAAAACCTCAACTTGGAATAAAAAAGGAAAAGTATATTACTAAACAGAAGTCGTGTTGTTTTTTTGTATAGAATAGAAGTAGGAATTGTTATAAATGTGTAATAAACATGAGTAACAACAAAACCGTCCCAACCTTTTAACCCTCCGGGTCGAGGTTAGGGTCCCAGCAGAGGTGTGGTGGGAACTCCAGGCCTCTGTCCTGGGCGTAGCGGATCCAGCGCTCCTCGTCCCCGCAGTGCGTCAGATACATGCAGCCCCTCCTCTGCTCGAACTCCCTGAGGTCACACCACAGCTGGAATTCCTGCAGGAGGGACGATGAGACAGTGTCAGTTGGTTCCCAGATTATTCTACCTCCACATTAGTCTTTATCCACGAGAGGGGCTTTCATGAACGGGTTAATGCATGCCGTCCCTGACAGAACACAATATTACAATTATAAACCTGCTCCTATCAGACGACAAAACAAGTGTAGTACATCTCACCTGCAGCCAGGGGTGTCCCAGGGTTTTGCCCACGCTGAACCTCCGTCTGACCAACACCTGCAGCAGGTTATTGATGAGACTCACAGCTGGAGACCAAAAAAGAGACAGCGAGGATTTACTCTGTGTCCACTGGAGACACCCAGTGGACAACAGGAGGACAGACATGTGTGGAACAAGATTTAAGCAAAATTAAACAAATATAAATGAGTGGAAAATCATCAGTATATTCATGAACAATGATTCATGAATGAAACTTTAAACATTCACTGTTATGAAGTCCTCTTCTTACTAAGTAAGTTTAGTCATTACTTGATTTAAATTTGCATTTCTGTCACAGTTACCAGCATCTTTAACTCTCCTTGATGCATTCTGTGGTCAGAAAGTCAAAGAAACATCAAACCTTGGGAAAAGAATCTCATTGCCGTGTCTTTAAAAGCTGCAACAGGAAGAGTTCAAATAAAGAAAGCATCCATACCCTCCAGAGAGATGGAGGACCACGGTTGTCTCGGGTACATGAAGGCGGCGTTGGTGATCTGCTGTCGGATGTCCTCGTCCTCGTTGAAGGGGAACGTGCCGCTCAGGCTCACGTACATGATGACGCCCACGGACCACATGTCCAGGGAGCGGTTGTAGCCGCTGTTGCTGATCACCTCGGGCGCCAGGTAGGCCGGCGTGCCCACGACCGAGCGACGGAAGGACTTCTCGCCGATGATGCGGGCGAAGCCGAAGTCGCACAGCTTCACCTTCAACACGGAGCGGTGGGCAATGTTGCTGTTAGAGCGACTCGTCTTCAAACGTGTAAGCGTGAAACTGTAAGAAAATCCCACCTGAGGAAAAGGGTGCGCAGAGACCAGCAGCACGTTCTCAGGTTTCAGGTCACAGTGAGCGATGTGTTTGAAGTGCAGATACCGCAGAGCCTCGAGGATCTGCAGCACAGACGGAGCACAAAAACATGAGGAGGACTAGTTATAGTGCAATGTATTAATGCAGGAGGTCAAGCACAAACACTTCTATTTTAAGGGATGCTGAGAGACAATTTTGTGGTGCACCACTGGACATCTTATGTCTGGTTATCAACTGAAAACTAGATTTTTTGATAAAAACATACAAATCTAACTAAAAAAAGGCTTGAAACGGGACAAGCAAGAACTAAATCTGGCTATTATTCTACTGTTACTGGCAACGACTACCCAGTGATGAAGATAAATAAGCATTACAAATAGGTTCACATTAAAATACATTCTGTTAACCTCCGGTTCACCGACCTTTTGGGCTTGTGACGTTGTCCGAAGTTGCATATTTCACCCACAGAAAGTCTCAAATCTTATCTTATCTCAGGATAGGAATTTATTTATGACAGAACCGTCCTCACGGGGGTTTCTGAAGTTAGGAATCCTAATTTAGGATGGCAATGATGATGAAGATGGGGAGCAACATGAACACTTAACAGGCTACTCAACCTGTTTGATGACGCTTTAAATAACCCGGACCATGAATTAATGGTTCGACATCGACTGCAAAGACAATAATTAACTTTAAAACGTGGGTTTCTTCTTCTCCACCGACACGATTAGTGCGTCCACGATAGCGAGCGAGCCAGAGACAAGTGAGAGTCGTTAATATTATTATTGTCCCTCTCAAGTACATCTTTGGAACTTCAGAAGTTGAGATAGATAGAAGTATTTAGGATATATTCTGTTTGGAACCGCTGTCGTAAAATTAGCATAATTGAAAAGACGTCCAGAGCGTTTATTGATGATGAAGAGGTCTTACCTGAGCCACCAGGAAGCGGGTGTTGCGTTCAGGGAGTCGGCCTAGCTCACTGGACAGGATCATCTCCAGCATGTCTCCGTGGAGCTCCTCCATCACGACGAAGACGTACTCCACCGTCTCAAACATCCCCTCCAACAGAACCACACCGAAGTGGGACAGATTCTGGGCAACACACACACACACGTATATATATATTAGATGTTAAAGATAATAATCTTTAAATAAATACCGAGATGAAACATGCATAAGTACCTGCAAGATGGCCACTTCGTTCCTCAGCTGTCTCTCTAGTTTGTTGGGGAAGCGCGTCTTGTCGATGACTTTGATGGCGACTGGACGACCCGACTTCCTGTGAGTACCTGAGGAATGAAGAATAACTCATATTACTTTATTTATGTTTCTTCATCAGTTCTGGTAATGCTTTGAATTACAAGTCTGCTAACAAAATTCTTACTTTCTCCAGAGTTTTCCCTTTAATAAACACAAGATAAATGTGATTGTTTTTAAAGAACTTATTAGTAAACTTGGGAGCCATAAAGTAAAAGGTCAACGTTTTCATCTTTACCTCGGCTGCAAACCTCCCTAAGAAGATACACTGGTTCTCTGCTGAACATCTGAACACTGTAATAATTTAACACCGTGGTCACCTTTGTACACCACGCCAAACTGTCCTGAGCCCAGCACCTCGTCTGTGGAGATCTGATACACCGAGCTGATGTCCTGCAACACACACACACACACACACAAACACACACACACACACACACACACACACACACACACTGAGGTATGAAGAAGAAGTTCACTGGGATTAATTCTGAATCAATAAGTATAGAGTTGATTCTTACCACGCCGTCACTGCATAAATCTTTATCTGTAATCAGAGTATTTTAATAAACATATATTTGTTATTAGACATAATGATATGTTCATAGAAGGCTGTCTGACTCATGACTCATTACATTATAAAATCTAAATGCATCATGTTTCAACGCCTACTTAAAGTATTGCGTAAGACTTATTTATGGTGGTTCTGGCTCACCCGGTCTCTCCTCGCCGCATCCTCCCCCGCTGCTCTGCACGGGCATCAGAGCCTGGCGGACGGCCCTCTCCCAGGACGGCCCGCTCTCTCCGGCCAACACGCAGTACACCAGCGAGGCCGTGACCACCTCCAAGGTGTGGGCGCTGTTTCCCGGCAGCGAGGGCACGGCGAGCTGGGCGGGGCCTCGGACCTGCAGCACCTCGGACAGAGCGATCTCCTGAGAAGAGAGGAAGAGAGATTCAGAGGGAAACACCAACATGTGTTTGTTGTTAGGATTCTTTATGTTGAGCGCTTGAATTTTACTCTCATAAACCTATAAGCAGCCTGTGTTTTGCAGTGAATTTCTTTTACTTTTCAAGCACTTACAAGGTGCCAAAACCAACCTGTTCATACTAAAGATGATTTGATATAAGAAGCGTTTGCGGGTCAGTTCTACCTTGTAGTACTTGGTGCTGCTCTCGTTCTGGTACAGAGTGATGCTCTTCCAGTCCAAGATCCAGTAATGACGTTTCCTCTGGGAAAACAGACGACAGGAATAATTCATGATGTACAGTACGTTTGTAGGAAGTGAATGAACCAGTTAATCCCAAAGGACGCTTTACGGCAGACTTTTCAACCCGCTGTCTTTGTCAGTCAGCTCCATTTATGCCGACCTGAGACCAAATGATCGATTGGTGTAAAACTCATACGCTGTCTGAAGTCAGTCTTTTTGTTCATCTTGATAAAGTCAAACATATTTAATATTATTGTACGTTTACTAGTCCAGACAGACAGTAAGTCTTATTTGTACCGCGATAGAGCGGAGACGGAAAAAAGTGGACAGAAAATGAACCCTCAGTCAAATTCTTATAACCTTTGTTGTCTACAGTGTCAGAATTTAAAAAGACTTTTCAAAGTCTTCAAGTGTATTGTAGGCATTGTTATTAATAAATTCCTCATTCTTGCTTCTTTTACCCTGGTTTGATTGAATCGTTTCTTCCCTCATCCAATCAACATATTTGAATAAACATGCATTTTACTTCCCAAATGTGCCAAAGAGGAAAGACAATGCAAAGAATATATAGAAGACGTGTGTAAGTATTTCTATTTTATGTTTATCTGCAGTATTTTCTTTTTTGGCAGAAAACATTCAAGTGTTGCATCTCTAATACCCATAAACACACCGAGTGTGTGTGTGTGTGTGCGTGTCTCACCAGTGTGTCAGTGTTGGTGTGATGCAGCAGCCATCCCTCTCTCAGGACTCCTCCCGCTCTCTTCTTGGAGTGATGCACCGACTGGACGAGCCTCATCAGAGGGATGTAGCTGCTGAAACACGGACTGAAGGAGGGACGGAAGACAAAAGGACATGAAACAGAAGAGGCTGATTTAGGGACAAGAACTGATTTAAAGTCACTTTATCGTTGCACTGATGGAGCAGCTGTAGTGTCTCCTCAATGCCTCTAGGTGACAGTAAGCTCCCTGCCTACAAGGTTTATGATGTATTCAGTGATGGATAACAGGAAAGATGAGTGTTTCAGTCTGAGCAGGAGTCACATTCATCAGGGACACCGTCTGGTGCCAACAGGATGCCGGAGTCACCTTCAAAACCCAGATGACATCATCAGAATAAATTAAAGACCTCATCTCTGACCTCATGGGCTCTCGTGGTTGCTCGTCTTCCTTTGTCTCAGTCGTCCATTCTCCGTCCGTGGACATCTCGTCGTCGGACATTTCTGGTGTTGTTGTCGTGCTGGCGAGCTCTGAATCATTGTCCTCTGGGTCCGGTGGGCAGCTGTGACCCGCTGCTGTGGATTCTGGGAAAATGACATCATGTGCAAAAGACATTAGGGGCTGGAACTTATGATTATCTTAGACATCTTAGACAAATAAAAAGAATTGTGAGGAAAGCCAACGTGAGGTGTTTCCCTTATTTCCTGATTTGTTCGACCAAAATAGAGAAAAGCAGTAAAACGTATAACAAGCTGGAACGAGCACAATAAATTACTTATAATTTACTGTTGATTAATGTTCTGTTGATCAATTTGTAGTTTAAAAAAGCAGTTATTTTAATCGCTGAGAGGCTCATTTTTCTCACTTGATACCAAAGATGATATAAAATCAATAACAGGAAGAAATCACATCTTTTAGCTGATTATTATTTTTTTTTTTCCTCCATATTTTGTTAGTTTACAGCCGTGCTCGCGGCTCTGTGAGGCTGCACAGAGGCAGCTAAAGGCAGCATGCTAACATGCGGATGTTTAACAGGTAAACGTCTATCCTGTTAAACCTAAACCTGACTCACTCATGATCATCTTTCTGTGAAAGTAAAATGAGTCCTGAATCTATCAAATGTCCTGGAGATGGGAGGGTGAATCAGCCCTCGAGTCATCACGGGGTTGTGAGAACAGAGAGCATGATCGAACAGGAGTTACTGTTCCAGGCATGTAAAGCAGACCTCCAGGGACCGACCGCTCACCTTCCCCGTTGAGGCCTCTCCTCTCTCCTGGACAGTCTCTGGGGACCAGCAGCTCACAGCGCTGATGGCAGTTAAACCTGCAGTCTGAGAAGAAAGTCAGAGAAACAGAGCGATGCACTCAGTCACATCATGAAAAACACAAAATGACAGTGTCAGCCTTTTGGACCCATCAATGTGATTCAAAGATTAGTTTTCATTTCAGACGGAGCTTCCTGCTTACACAGCAGACACACGTGGGTCTCTTTGGGCCCAGCTCATGTTTCTGAACCTCTAATACACAAATGGCTCATCAAAGCTTCTATAAATAGCCTCCGTGTAAGAATATGCTCATAGATTTTTAACGAGCTCATAGAGGCTGCTCAAATATCAGGCCAACTGCATCCACTGAGGAAGACTGTGGGACGTGGTTGAAAGCTCCAAAAAAAACGTCTTGACCAAAAAGTGCAAAACTTTGACCGTGAAGCCTGAATCATTGGAGTAAACATGTCTGCTTGAATTTGTGGAACGCAAACACTTTGTATCCCGAGCAGAAGGAAGCCCCCCCGGCCCCCTCACCTGTGCACTGCAGCCCCTGTCTGAAGAGCCCTTTGAGCAGCCGGTGGCAGTACTGGCACACGGTGGGTTTGGTGTAGCTGTGGATGTGGAAGATGTGAGGGACCTGAGCCCTGCTCGTGTCGCTGTAGCCGATTCCCAGCCAGACCGGGGGCTCTGCCCACGACACGGGCCTGGACGAGGGCTTGGTCATGCTGATCTGGAGAAGGACGGATGGGGAGAGTCGTAAACGTGGGATTAGAAGTTCATCTTCAACAGGTTCCAGTGACTCGGTGCAGAAGGAAATGCGAGCTAGTTTTTACCTCCTTTAAGCTCATTTTGACTGAACGTACCTCTTCCAGGCTGCCTCCTGCCTGGTTGGACAGGGAGTGCGTGCGGGGTCGTCGGGGGGGGAACAAGGAGAGGCTCGTGCTGACCTGACGCCGCGCTCGGCTGCAGTCGTTGGGCAACAGGAAGGCACAACGTTTATGAAAGTCCAATCCACAACCTGAGGAAAAGGAGAGACAGGCAACTTCACGTTACATGATGGCGAATAAAACAACAAACAACTTATTCTCACACTGTGGAAAGCGAGTGTCTTTACCGTCACATTTCAGTCCCTGCCGAACGAGGCCCCACAGCATTTCCCCACAGTGGTGGCAGAAAGTGGGGGTCCGGTACGATTGGACCACCAGGGTGTGTGGACGGATCCTCATCTCAGTCACTGACGCTGATCCTGAGTCGGATAAAAAAAAAAAGATGGCGTACAGTCAGTGCTACTGAGAAATAAATAAAACGAGTACTTGACACCACTGCCTTGTACTTGTATTGCATTTGATTAACAAATCTCATCTTGTTTTGCATGTTTGTTTTCCGGTCCTGAAGCAAACCAGCTCCACTCTTACATGTTTTTCCTTAATGCTTTTATAGCCTGACAAGGAAATTCCAGCATGTATTAGTATCAGTTATTAGGTGGTATATTCGTATTGTGGTGTATATAATGTAGTTTCTGTTCTGCAGTAAACTAAATATTTTCCTGCTATCTAATGTGAAATACACTTTGCCACCTCCTACCTGTAAAGTGCCCTAATTTGCAATAAAGCTTTTGAGAGCGCCGCTTCTCTTGCGGTCTTTATGGGATTTTTCTTTTTGCAGCATTTTTGTGTTTCGTGTCCAAGAGCTCAGTGGGACTGTCACGTAAGGAGGGAGACCTGCCAGAGTAAGCCTCACGGTAGGATTTAGCAGCTTTGTCGTGCTTGTTGGCTCTAATGCGTCCCGACTCTGCACCTCACAGATAACTTGACAGCCTGTGTGGATCCGAGCAGTGTGGAACGGTAAAAACAAACCAAAGAAAAACTGACAACAAATGTTTATATAGGCACAAAGGCCTTTGATTTGTAAAATAAGGTGTTTTATGATTTGTTTCCCTCCAAATTTAGACTAATTCCTCCTAAATAATGCTGTCATCTGCTGTAACACAATGATGGCTAGTATTAAAGTCTTTCTATCTTATCTTATAAAACATCAGACGAGAAGAATAAGAATAAATAGCTGCAACATAATACGTTTTTTTCTCTTTTGGCTGACCTGCGATGATGACCTCGATGAAGTCTCCATCCTGCAGCTCGTCCTGTTCCGTCAGACGTTGCAGCAGCTGCTCTGAGGCCGACTGATGTCTGAACAGCAGAATCTTCTCCCCGACACCGACCACGCTGCAGTCTGGAGCCTGAACACACACACACACACACACACACACACACACTGGTTGAGACTTCATCCAAGAAACCAGCTACATTTAAACCTTTTTGAAGTGCTGCTAGAAGGAATTAAGATCCACCAGCTGGGATGAAGCTGATACATAGATCACGTATTCAGCTCTTTCATCACTTGTTCCACCAAAAAACATTCAGTCTTGAGAATCAAAATTGTGCAGTTGTCGGTTTGAATGCGGGGAACCTATTGCACTGAGACGTACACAACTCTGAACGTGTGTGTACGCTTCAGAGGATGAAGACGAGGGTCAATGTGTGTAACTGCTGAGTGTGTTACTGTTGCCTGGTCAGAGAGACCGTAAATCTTTTTACCGTGACATAGTTGTGCGGTCTCGTGTGCTCGGTGGATCAGAGATCAGAGATGATATAAAACTGCACCAGAATATGCCACATGGCTGAGAAATGATTCTGAAGATTGATAACGGGAGCTCTTCTTGAGTTAGGTTATCTAGTGAGGGGGGGCAGAGGAATCAACCAGCATCATCAGCTAGGTCTGTGATGTACTGAGCTGTTGTGTCGTTTCTTACAGAGCATTACTACGGCCATGCAAGGGTTAATGCCATCATCTACGTTTTTACTGTACATTTAATTTTACCTGGACATAATAACGTGATGGACAAATAAGATAAATATCAAGCAAAGCAAACTACAGCTCAATATTTACCAGAAGGTACATTAATCGCTAACACAATTCAAAAATAATTCCTACTATTCTGAGACCCCTTGCAGTGTATTTAAGCAAATATTTTGTACAAAACGTATTATTGTAAAATGATACAATATTGGAATTTCTTTTTCTGACACTAAAAAAAGTTATATGTTAGAAGTGGAGATACAGGATCTCTCCCAGCAGACACATACATACAGTAACATGCTACTGCCGTCAGGATCGCATCCAGTGAATGCACTGAAATGCACCAGTAAAAAACACACACACACACGCGCACACACACGCACCCACAGCTGACCTGCTGCCTGGAAACAGAAAAGATCATAGTTGAAACTAGCGTCGGTGTGAGCGAGGCAGACTGCGTGTGTGTGTGTGTGTGTGTGTGTGAGAGAGAGAGAGAGACAGCAGGGGGAGAAGCTGTGGTTGGAAAGTTTGCTGTGCTCTTTGTGACCACAGAGTCTCTATAGCTGAGGCAGCTTGAAGACCAGACCAGCCGACACCGAGACAGAGACCGAACACCTGCAATTCATGAACATCTCATGTTTGACATCAACGACGGTTCCAACGCACCACTAACCGACTGACTGCAGATTTAAATTCTACTCTCATGAAAGATCACTAATGGATTAAAGTTTAGTGACAGGAGGTCGTGAAATTGAGGGTTTGAGGTTTTAACATTGTCGACAGATTTCATTCATAACGGACCGAATCCTGAGTCTGGTTGTCACACAGACTGGTTCTATGTTACCTGCTTTATCAGTATATAACGCTGGTTAAATCTGATTTATAAGATGCACTACAGATTAAACCACACTAACCGACACAATCCTCCTCCATGCAGAAAGTGACCTTTCAAAGTCCACTTCCTGACTCTTCTGAGAGGCTCCAAATGTCAGCTGAATACTTTCCAAGTGGGGCTGTGTTGAGTCAGTCACAGATCACTCAGTGCTAGCTACAAACCTTTAACAATAATAATAACGCCTTTTAGCATGTTTCGGCTCACTTAAGCTCTTTGAGGCTGCTGCAGGTCTCCACTGGAGCAGCTATGGGTCGAGTGCAAATCCCCCAAGAACCTCTCGATCAATGCCATTACATCTTCAGAGTCAGATTCTACCTGCAGGTGAAGGACTTTTAAAAAACTGTGTCTAATTGGTTTTTACCCACCACATAGGAGTCTACAATACAGAGAAAAGGCTGTTTCTAAATGATTGAAACAGACACAACAATTTCTAAATCAGTCTGCCTTGTTAAATGGATGCAGCAGAGGCCGCAGTCTCCTGACTTTCCTCACCGAGTATGAGTCAGGTTCCAAAAAACACTTCATCCTACAATTCCCATGATGCCCAATAGCATCTTTCATTAGTACATTTGATGAAAAGCCCCTTTGAGGCTCCTCACTCTCCTCACTCTCCTGACTGCTGGGATTACCTTGCGCTCTATGATCTCAGCAGCCAGCCTCTTGGCATGGCGATAGCTGCGGTTGCCAGCAGGGACTCGAACCACCTCCCTGAACAGGCCGAGCTGGAACTGGACCAGACCCGGCGCCGTGAACCTGCTGGGGCTGGAGGGAGTCACTGCGAACATGGAGGAAGATCCTGCGGCAACACGGGATGATTACAGGAAGAAAGAAATGTTGAGGATCTTACTTTGAGAGTTTTTGATTAAAAAGAAAAAGACAAAATTCTGAGATTCAATGAAAAGTTATTTTCTGAAACTCCTCCTGGAGTCTCAACACAAGCACATTATAGGCTACTGTACATTTGATTAGAACAACTTTATTTTCTTTAATGACGGATTAACTTTCAGGACGCAAAAGTCACGTTCTTCATCTAAAATAGTTGTCTAATAACTGCAGTACTCATCTTCTATAATGAATCTTCAGGTTAAATTTAGCAAGTGACACATTTCAAGAAGCAAATACCTTTGTGTCCCTAAAAACAGATGTTGAACACTGATTGATGGAGAAGACGAGACAGGACATCAGTTAATTCACAGTATCACGATCAGCTCATTATTCAGATACACAAAGAGACACAACTAAACTGTTTGTTTAGTTTCCCCATTACCAAAATAAAATCACTGAAATAACATCTGGAAATACTCCACCTTACTTTCTAATCGCGTTTCTCTCAAGCTCCTATCTTTGACATCAATGGCAGGACTGTAACTCAACGGTGTGACAGCTGATCGGTCTCTTGCGGTGCTGCAGACTCTCAACGTGCACACTGGTGGGTCTGGTTTCCTCTTTGTGGGGCTGGGCTGTCGATTGAGACAGGAAGTCACACAGAGAGAGAGAGAGAGACACACACACACACTCGCCTCTGTGGAAGCTGTGATGGTGCAGCGTACGGTTAACACGCCCCACCAGCCTTAGTTGTGAAAACTCACACACACGCTCACACACTTTGAAATGGTCAATATCATCTCCAGTTTCTGACAAGCACGGATAAAAATGCACGAGACACAGAATTAGTTTGAAAAGTGGAGTTTGTATTTATTGAACCTTTGATAAAATACACATTAGGTCGGCCCCTTCACAATAAGGTCGGCCCCATCACCAATCGCCAGCAATACAGGAGCTGGACTTAAGCCCCACCCCCACAACATTTACCAGCTGGGGCTCCGAGTCACTGCACTGATCTCCATAAATATTTGGACATCGGAGAAACAGAAAGATCCGATTGAAGCTTTGGATCAAAATCAGCAGCAGTTATATTATATTTTTCTCTCAGCCATTTAAATGAGCAACATTATTGTATTAATGTTCATATATTTGTGGAGTTTGAGATTAATAGAGATGCTTGAGAACTTCCTGATTAATACAGTAGAGGATGCTTATTATTGGTCTTACAGTTCTGTGTGTGTAGAGGAACTCAGTCAGGAACAAAAGGAGTTTCTGGACTACAAGTTAGTGTCTCACTAACTTCTGTACACAGCTACGTGGTGCGATTAGAGGAATTCCCGTCATTCTTATGTGAACAAGTGACATACAGGTAACACATAGAAATGTTGTATACGGATAATTCTGTACATTATTTGCTGCGAACGACAATTAAAGCACTTCTTTCCAAAAACACCTCTCATTATTTCTTTAGTAATGCACTTCACTCCTCCTCCTCCTCCTCCTCCTCCTCCCAAACCTGCTCCGCCTCGCACATTCAGCAGCTGATAGAACAGTTAGCACTAGTTTAGACTCGGCAGCGTGACCTCATCCAAAGGTTGATTTCATCAGAAGGTTGACTTCAGGTCTTTTGGGGCGTAATGGCGACGGTGTGCACGCACCGCCGTGGACAAAACACCTTCACAACAAACCTGCGTCTTCCTCTCTTTGAAATCAAACTCAGCTTGTCAAGAACAAAACGCTTTCTTTTTTTTCGGCTTTCTTGTATTTCGAAAGCGATTCCTTGACAATCTGATGACAGACGAGGAAGTGATGTCACGACTCGCCGAGCTCGTTTTTTGACTTGATGTACATTCTGTGGACAGTTCTCTTGGTACCGGTTCATATTTTGGTGGAGTTTGCAAACAGCACAACAAAGAAAAGAAAATCCAGTGTAAATGTCACCAGATCCCAAAATCCACATCTAACATAAACACACATAATCGGTACTTTCAACATAAAAGCTCAGGAAAAAAAGAAACGCATCAAAAACAAAGAAAAGTCAGTGAGGACGGACGGTCAACAGTCGGATGTCTGATCACAGCTGATGAAGTCCGTCCTGCTCAGCGTTACAAACGTCACGCTGAGGATTGTTTCATACAAAATGTTACACGTTCAGCAGTAAATGAAGGAAAAAAACGAATTCACAAGAGAAAAATCCCGTTGATGAAAGTAAACACGTTGTAGCTGACGCGCTGCGTCGGCCTCGATAAGATATAGTGACTCATATTCTTTAATGAGTGCTGATGATGCTCTGAATATCCTGATTTAATGATTGTAAACAAACAGTATTTAAATCTCTTTCACAGCGTTTTACCTTCATATTCAGACTTATGGCCGTAAGCCTGGAAGTGAGGAAACAGGTAATGATTACTGCGTTTGATTTAACTTCCTGTCGTACCACATACAGTAGGTAGTATTTAGTAGGGTTTGAAAATGATTGAGGTTCATTTGTAAATTTCATATAAACTTTCTGGCCCTTTCATTTGAAAGATATTCTCCTGACGTTTGTGTCACCGGTGCATTCAAAGTGCTTTAGAACATTTTAGACTGAACCATTGGTCCGAATGACAGCAGAGTTCAGTGATCGAGGTACTAAATGTATCAGCAAGCTCGACCTTTTTACTGACACGATGAGCTACGTGCCCATTTCAATATCTCCTTTCCTTCTGTCCTTCTTTCACTGCCTCTCTTCCTTTCCTTCTTTCACTCCCTCTCTTCCTTTCCTTCTTGTCCCGTCCTCCCCCCCTTCAGATAAGCAGTATGTTCTACTGAGACCTTCTTAAACCCAATAGTGTAAACAGAAAAGAAGAAAGTGCTCTATATACAAAGAATGAAATATCGAATAATTTAAAACTGTATATACATAAAAAAGAAGAAGGCAAAAAAGTGAGGTTTAAATGGTTAGTGCTTATGTCTTCTTGAAGATCCCCAGAGATTGCTCGTGTTCTCTTCTATGCCTCTGCTCTGCCCGTTAAAATCAAAGCGGATCGTACCATTTCTACGGGCGCTCGGCATCGGCAAAATACTTCATGCTACGGGTGAAATACACGGAGTGCGAAGCTTCTCTCTGAAGGGAAACCGGAGTACATTTAGCCTACGTACGGTCGAGTGTCTGCACGTGGTGGAGATCTGAGGAACGGACTACTTGCGATGAGGCTACGGCGCGGTGCTACGAGTCAAAAACCGCGAGGCGTTCAGGTGCAGACATCCCACGTTCTAGTAAGCAGCATGCTGATTAATGTGTATCTAAATATTCTCTTTTGTGATGGGTTGCAGCGGTTTGTACAGCGGGGGTGTCTGACGGGACGGCGTTTAGAGTGGCGATGCTTTCTTTCAAAAATATGCTGCAGGTGCAAGCGGTCGATCTCGCTTTGAGCTTTTAAGTGCGTTTGTTGGATCAAACCAAGCTGCAAACAGCCTCTCCTTCGCCCGGGCCGCTTTCTGTCGCCTGAGTCCCGCCTCCTGTCTCTGACTAGCCAATCAGGGAGCTGCGTCTGGATAGGTCCACGTTGCTGGCGCTTAGTCCTCTGCAGTCCGAGAGGCCGGAGTTCACGTCCTAAGAACAGATCAATTCATGTTAAAACTACTGTTTTATAGAACTACTATATTCTCATGTAGTTGTTTCATCTTTAAACAGTTTAAAGAATGTACGTTTTGGAAATACATTGAAACATGGAAATGTTATTCAGACTGCACAGACCTAGTTAAATCGTGTGCTCTGCTGTAGAGGAGTATTAAATACATAATACTAATACCTGTGTGGTCTCCTCAGTGCTCTTGTTGAGGAAGTTGAGGGAGCTTGCTCTCTTCATTCTGAGCAAAACAAAACAATCAAACAATGAGCCTTTAAAAACTCATTAAAAGCATAATATATATATATAAAAACACATTAGGACTAATCTCAAACACAAGGCTTATACATATATTTATCAAATAAAATATGACCAACTAACATTTAAATTCCGGTTGTAATTAAACCTCATTCAGAAATACCTCATACTACGATTATTATATTTATGTTTCACTGGAACTTTAAGGATGAAAAAGTATGGAAGCTTGTAAGGGACATCCATAATCGATTTCAAAATAAAACGCATGACTTTTACCAAAACATTATCGTTTAATTAATTCACTTACTACAAAAAAGTGTATTGACAAGAATGTTAATAATCAATCCTCATTTATCAAGCAAGAATGCCAAATATTAAACTAATAGAAAAATCATTCATTAGCCCTACACCTAAAGCCAGACTAACAACAATCATATCTCCATGAAAGCTTACACTCACACACACACAGACATACACACACACATCTCTAACCCTGGGTTGCGGGGCTCTTGTGGTCCGCTCCCCTGCAGCTTCTTCACCAGCATCTCGCTGCTCCTCCTCAGGGCGTCACGAATCTTCCCGAAGGAGCCGCTGCGACGCAGAGACCCGTTACCGTCCTGAGGAAACATGGAACACAACAAGTCAGCATTTACTGGAGACATTAAATACTAAAGATGTCCTGTTTACGAGGCACGAGAGATTAAAATGACTTTAACTGCCTTGTGTGCACAGCTGTATTTACCTTGCATCATGTACACGAACTATGATTAATACTTCCAGTGTATACTTAGTGGTGTAATGAATTGGTGTCCGTTTACTGACCCCGTTCCACTCAGCGGAGTCGTCGCCCTCGCTCTCCCCCCGCTGTCCACCCGGCCCGTTGTTTCCCTCCCTACTGTGTCGTCTGTCTCCCCCTCCGGCTCCCCCGTCCTTCAGCAGCTCCACCACCTTACTCTGGTTGATGGCATCAATACCCTGAGAGAGGAGAGGGAGGGGGAGAGAGAGACAGAGAGCGAAAAGGAAGAGAGAGCGACAGAGACAGAAAGAGAGAGAAGAGAGAGAAAGAGAGGACACACAAAGAAAAACAAAGATTGTAGAAGAGTGATTAAAAGGAAAATAACTGCTTTTCCACAATAGCTCACTCAGCACACACACACACACACACACACACACACACACACACACACACACACGGCTAATAAATCGCTGGAAGGCCCGCTGAGCTAATCAGGCTTGTAGACTGACCGAGCGGTTGAGCCCAGACGACTAATCTAACGGCAGTAATTCAGTGATTCAGTGTTTTGTGCAGCACCTGTTTACGGGACTTGGTGGCGACCTCTTCCAGTGTTTCTGCGGCCTCTAGTTTGCCCTGGCGACGGTACAAAGCTCCCAGGCTCTTGAGGGTCGTGTTCACTGTGGGGCTGCAAGAAAAAAAAAAAAAAACACACAAAAAAAATGTTTTTATTTACTATTTAAAACGTGTGTAACCAGATGTTAAAATAAGGTATGTCTCATATAACATTGATTCCAGTGAATTCACACGTCTCACCCACCTGTCCACTTTGCAGGCCTTGTACCAGCTTCCATACTCCACATACGGGCCAGAGTCCCTGCGCTTACCCTTAAGAGAGACAGAGAGAGGAAAGAGAGGGAGCATGAGGAGCCAAGCATCAACCATTACCATATTAAACAGCCCATTAAAAATGCCCTTGTTGTCATTTGTACAGCCTGCTGCTCTCCATCAGCCATTTCCATAATAAGCTGCGCCGCCAACAGCAGCAATGAACAGAGCTCAACCTGAATGACTCACCTTGCTCTCCTCTCTCTCCTCTGCATGCATCCAGATTGGCTTGTTGTCATCTGCAACAAAAGAAATCATATAAATGCTTCAGATGAACAATAGTGAGAGTGGACGACTGCACTGAAACTTGCTAACAAGCATCCCTGGAGCCGGGGCGAAGCCACATTCCTGCCGAGGCCCTCCGTCTCGTGCCGGGCATGTGAGCACATCAGGGTTTGATAGGCTTAGCAGCAGCGGGAGGGAAACATCAACATTGAGCCGCTCCGCATGCTCAGACAGCACTAAATAATCCTCTGATCTGCTGAGAGGACGGAGGGAGGACGGGAGGGATCGGGGGCGTGGCCGAATCAAAAACACACGGCAGTTGTCGGAGGAACTAAAAATGTCTCTCATAGTTTTTATGACTTAAATCTTTTCTTTTAGTCCGTAACAAAGTCCTTTCTTGACTCTACTCACTGTTGACGGATCCAAACTCCTTCTCGTGTGCCCTGGTCAGGATCTCTTTGTACAGAGACTCCGCATCTTTGAACTTCCCCTGCTTCAGGTAGCACGTGGCCTGAGGAGAAGCAACACGTAATCACAGGATGAGAGGAGCTGACAGAAGAGCAGGAAACAAGTAAAGACTATATTTGTTAATTATGTCTTAATGACGTCCGTCCCCCCCACCAGGTTGTTTTTGGTCTTGGCCACGTTGGGGTCATCGGCTCCCAGCTTGGACTCGTAGATCTCCAGGGCCCGTCTGTAGTAGTACTCCACCTCGTCGTACTTGCCCTGGTTCTGACACAGCAGGGCCAAGTTGTTCAGCTGCTTGGCTACATCCGGGTGGTACTTCCCCAACACCTGGAGGCAGATTTAGAATCGTGTATCCTTCCTTTAGATAGGAGACTTGGTTGTAATGAATGAAGACTTGGTGGTGTGTGTTTTTACCTTCTCTCTGATCTCCAGCGCTCTCTTGCAGAGAGGCTCCGCCTCCTTGTACTTGCCCCTCTTGCCGTACAGGACAGCCAGGTTGTTGAGGGTCGCGGCCACAGCCGGGTGATCCTTCCCCAGGGTCTTCTCTCTGATGGCCAGCGCGTCATTCAGGAGGTGAGCCGCTTCTTTGTACTTGTTCTGATCCCTGGAGGACAAAAACGCAAACGCAGCATTTTGTTAAAAATCCGTAAAAATAGATTTTAAATGTTCATCTAGAAACCCTCGTCTCCGTTCCCCACCTGTACACCAGGGCCAGGATGTTGAGCATGGTGGCCACGTCCGGGTGGTCGTGTCCGGACGTCTTCTCCAGGTCCTCCAGGGCCTGTTTGCACAGCGGCACCGCCACCTCATAGCGGCCCTGGGAGGCGTACTGGATCACCAGGTTGTGGAGCGTCCTGAGGCGGGCCGGGATCTCGTAGCCCCCCTGCTGGGCGGCTACCTCTCCGCTGGGCTGGGCTGTGGGACAGAGGAGGAGGATATTAATTATTGAAGGCAAGTAAGAGCACTTACTGTCTAATGGGGAGGAGAGCTGAACATGCTGTATAAAGCATCGCTTAAGTGACTTTTTTATATCTGCAATTTAACTTCACTTTGTTGACACAGATCCATTACCAGGCCTGTTTGTGGTCTAACTGCTGCTGACGTCATACCTGGTCCCTGGTCATCATCGTTGGGGAACAAGTCATCCAGACTGTCCTTTGAAGTGTCTCCTCCTCCGCCGCCCCCGGAGCTCTGGTTCTTCTCCTCCGAGGGCGAGACGTCGTCGTCGAACTTCTTGATCTGGTTCATGAACTCCAGGTGCTTCTTCTCCTCCTCCAGCTGGGCGACGCTCTGCTCGCTGCGCTGCAGCTTGTGCTGCGTTCCCGCCAGCTCGTCCCGCAGCCACTGGTTCTCCTGGCAGAGCCGGCGCACCTGAGCGCGCAGCTTCTGCTTCTCCGACTCCACGGCGCTCAGGTGGCTCGACAGGGCGATGATCACCTGGGGGAGGCGAAAAGGGGAAATGGATCTTGAAATGAAATTGTTAAGATATGTTTGTCTCCTTAAAAGCATCCCATACACTCTCACCTGTGCCTCTCCCAGGCCCAGCTCGATGGCCTCCATGCTCTTGCGAAGCAGCCCTGATTTCTCCTGTGCGGCGGGTGGCTGGGTGCAGTCCAGCAGCGAGTTGAGGAGCTGGGCGTGTTCGCCGCGCAGCGTCTCCAGGCCCTGCACCACGGCCTTCGTGTTGAGGACGATCTCATCCTGACTCAGGCGCTCCAGGGCTTCTTCACGTGGGTACACCATAGCGGACATTGCCTGGTTTCATACACACTGCGGGGGAAAAGAAGTGATAACCTGTGTGTGTGTGTATAGTACATGTAAAACACATTCAGATTACTACAAGAGGATTCCTCCGAGCTTGAACCTGACACAGCAGCAGCCAGTAAAGCCAATTCAAATGAGACGCTGTCACTGGACAGAGCTGCTGCTCAGAGGAAGGAAGATTCAGAGTGAGGCGATGACGACTAAATCAAAACATCACAGTCAACGTTTTTTAATGACACAATTTAAAGCATTCTAATGAATAAATGTTGATGTTTCGTGTTTATGATAAACGATTAATGTTCATGCTAATAACAAGAGACTGGACTAAGTCTGAACACACTGACTCAGTACCTTAATACTGAGCATCTAATTAGTGCTAAAAACTAATGATTATTTTCTTTATTAATTAATCTTCACTGTTAATATCTTCAGCCAGAGCTCACAGATAAATACATCATTCATTCCTGGTGTCACCTTTAGGAAAAGACAACATTCGAGCTGTATATGATGCTTGGTTCCATATCAGTACGTCAACATAGATCTCACAGTAGTAGACAGAGCCCGGCTCAGTAAATAGTCACTTCCTGCCTCAACACTGAGCAGCTGTAAAGGAAACCGTTGCAGCAGCAGGACAGAGGAGCCGATTGTGCAACATCGTGACTTTCTCTCTTCTCCTGCTTTGATGGTGGAGGCGCACCTGTTCTCTCTCTCTCTCTCCCTCTCCCTCTCCTGCTCCCTCCCTCTCTCTCCCTCACCCTCTATCTATCTCCCTCCCTCTCTCTCTCCCCCATCCTCCCCCCTCCTCCTCCCATCCACCTCACACACAGACTGCAATGCACCATTATTATTTAAACTTCCCTTTAAATGCAGCTAATGCAGAGAAGGATAGCCGAAAAACGTTCAAAATAAAAGCATCCAGAAATTCATATTATCACTTATCCAGGCATATTTAATGGGACTATTTTAGGCCACAAATAAATAAATGAGCCGGTGGATGGTCGAGGCCTGCAGTGTTTGGGTTGGCAGCATATCAATCAAGGTGACCCACAATAGAGAACACTGATCTTATCAATTTTAACTATGCATCTGTGTCTTCATGCTCATTTAAATATTATTTATCCGTATATTTACCTTCATCGAAGACAAGTGTGATGCTTTTCTGTCCCTCGAACAAAGCGGCAGGACAATGTTGTGATGCTCCAGAAGACAGACCAGCGTTAAGTCCGCGAGCCTTCATGCAAAACAAAACAGCTTCCGGATGTAGTTTTCAAAATAAAGGATAGCTTCCGGTTATAGTCCGTAAAGTAGGACGATATAGGCTGCAAAACACGACAAAGCAGGTTATCAGAGACGTAGGAAATTACACTATCAAACGAAAGCACGTTTGAAAAAGCCGTCGTTTAGCAAAGCAAAGGATGCTAACGCCAGTTAGTAGTTAAGTAGCGGTACGCTAACGGCTAACCATTAGCCGAAATCAACGTTAGCTCTGACTTTACTTTGAAGGCAGCTACTAACGTCAGCTGGGTTACCGTTACCTGTCCTGTTCGTTTCACACTCCTCACGTGCACACCGAAATAGCTCCCACATCATTCAGTTTAGTTTAATACGATTACAAACAGTTAGCTAACAGCAGACTTGGCGTGCTCCTATAACGGTACTTACGGTAACTACCGTCTGCCTCACCGTCTGCCTTACCCAGACTGTCACTTGACAATTGAGACCAGCAGAAATACGCTTAAATGTGGCGTTACTGACCGGTCATCCTCTCAGAAATGTTTATTCAGTAATAAAAAAGTGATGTTATCGTATATGTGATTCAAATTTTTTGAAATGGGAGACGAAAAATGGCTGTTCTCCCAGAATCCAACAACCAAAGGTGAAGCGAAATATCAAGATGAATCGGGTTGGCCATTTTCCAAGCGGGGCGGGAAATTATCTTGCGCATGCGTATAGCCTAAAGTGCTGCTCCCGTCTAGCCTTTGCTTGACTTGTATCTTCCATCAGCCCTATCTCCAATTTTAAAGGTGATTTTTTTAAAGGATGTTAGCTGGTTGATTTGTAATTGAAAATAATGTTGTCACTAATGGTCAACAAGTACATTAAAACTAACTAAATAACTAAACTGGTGTTTTTTACATAACAGGAAGTAGGTTGAAGTGTAGTTTCTTGCTGTGCTCACACTCTTTGTATTCTGAAGTCAGTGGAGGGCCCATCCAAAGAGACCAAAAAGGGCATAAGTGACCTGCTAAACACGCACCATGTGCACTATTTATTTACACATTTTACATCATACAATGGTGACCTATCATACTGGTTGATTCTCAATTAAAAAGCACTTTTATTCATGTAATCTCTCTAAGTATCACTAGTATCACTATTTGGTGCAATTGCGATAAAATCAATGTATTGTTGGTGCTGCATAATAAACTATGTAGGATTATATGTTGTCTGTGATGTTTTACTGCAGGTTTACAAGCTTGTATTCTCCTTGCAACCCATTTGTTCCATGACTTTTTTTTGGTCATCTTTATTTGGAAAACACTCATCATTAAATTAGTGTTTTAAACTGCAATCTTACCACCATTCATAGTAAGTATAAAGAAGCTATATAAGCTACAAAAGATGTTTATTTATAAAAAAAAAAAAATACAAGAGACTGAGCTACAAATCAGGAATATTTTTATTTAAAAAAAACAAATGAAACAATGAACACGTTTCATCCCACATCTGTTTGATTGACAAACGTAATCATGAAAAAGCAGTACTATACAAAACACTTCAAATTAAGAAAACCAGAACTAGAATACAATATAACAAGTACTATCTGATATGTACAAGCATTATAGTTTGTTATAGTTATCGTTATAGGCAAAAGGCAAACAAGCTGAAGAAACAATGGCGTGTGCAAAATACTCTCCACGCAGTCCACAAGCTGAGGACGCTCTGCGCGGAGCAGAGGTCTATCACAGCGATCACAGGCAACATGTACAAGCTGTTAGTGAAGGGGGACAACATCGCTTCACGTGACGTTAGAAAGCTAAGCTGGTGGAAGCCTGGTGAAGAAGACTCATCATCAGAGGTATATCTGAGGAAGGTGGAGAGAAAAGACACTGCTGATCGCTGACAGGAGATTATTGATGGACCAAACAGGTCCTGATCTCTAAACGAGGACAGAGGAACCATCGCTACACCGTCACAAGCACGGGAACGGAGGTCCAGGTGAAAACACACCGGAAACGAGTTCAACACACAACCAGAGACGTTAGGAAAACGTGTAAACTGGAAGAGAGACGGGAAAGACGGCTGATAAAAGGTGAAGGTGAAGTTCCTCCAACACATTGAAACGATGACTTCAGAACAAGGATCACTTTGTTGTTGATGAGTTTTGTAGTATCAGCAACCCCTCAACCCACAAATCTATCTGAATAAAATCTACACTTCTGATAGTTTTGGCAGTGATATTGTTTGTAATGCCTCTTTCACATCATAGCAATAATTAAACGTTACTACAAGGCAAAGAGCTTTTTTTTTTTATTCACTAGAGGTTGTCTCTAACGGCAGATACATACATTTTTTCAAATTTAAAAACACGGTACCTTTTATAATAAAGCCTTCTTTAAAAAAGCTTTCCGAGTTGTCACTAATGACTTCATTGAAAGGTTAAAACACATCAGCAGGAAGCGATCACAATGCATAAAATGACTGCTAAATTTCAACCTGAAGCCGGATTATTTGTTATTTCTTTGGCCACTTGGGGGCAGCAGAAACAAACAGCATTGACATATATTGTCATTTTATTATCGGTAAACAATTTGGAAAACTATCATTCATTAGGTTTTGTGTTTCAGATCAATATTCACTCATTTTAGCTCAGTTAGAGTCTCCACCAACTCCTGAGAGAAGTGCAGCTTTAAGAACCATATTGTTTTTATATTGATATACTAACCAAAGGAATAATTGGCATTAGTGTTAAATTATGAACCCTTTCTAAGTATTTTGAAGTGGCACCAAGATGATTGTACTTTTTTAGTAAAGTTTCTTGGAACGTCTCCTTCCTAAAGTCTGCTTTAGGCCACATGACACAAAATGATTATATATCGGAGTGACGCGTCTACCTGTGCCTCAAAATGTAAACTAAATTCAATACATTCAGACATTTGGAAGAACTTCTAATCGACATCAAACCGAGCGCTTGTTCAGCGGTGACGGACGAGCTGTGGACCAAACCCTTCAGTGTGAAACCTCCAGTGTAACAGGTGAACGGTTAGCCGAGTTGTAACACAACTGTCGTTTAGACACAGAAAAAAGAAAAAGAAAAGCCCAATAAAGACAGCAGTTAAATCAAGACATTGGCATTAACACTATTTCAAAAATAAAAGCTTGTTTTCTAATACTTTACTGGAGGTGGAGATGTGTTACGATGTAGGCGACACAAGGCAGCTTCAGAACAGCTGTTATGAACATCTGCTGCAGATCATTTCATTGGATTTGCATTAAAAGTTGAATTTCAAGCTACTTTCTTCAATAAAACTTTTATTTTGTTAATTTTGTTTGTTGTCAAAGTGTTTTAGCGTGGAAAGAATATCTGCATTCGCCTTGTGCCAGACTACAAAGTAAACGGGACGACCACTGCAGCTTGTGCAGCCGTAATCTGATAATCAATGATATTGATAACGACCACGTCATCAACACAGTGTCAACACATCTCTCACACACACACACACGCACACACACACACACGCACACACACACACGCACCATTTGCATGCCCTCTGTCGCATGGTAGAAAAAGTATTCCTCCTATTTAGTGATTTTTTTTGTTTTCAAAGTTTCTGAGACCACATTACATTGATTTCACCACACACACACACACACACACACACACACGCACGCGCAGACGCGCGCACACACACACACACACACACACACACGCGCAGACGCGCGCGCACACACACACACACGCGCAGACGCGCGCGCACACACACACACACACACACACACACACACACACACACACAGTTGTTACCAGTTACTGTACACTCACTAGTCACCTCACGACACCCTAGAGAAAGCATGGAGAGGACTTGTGCCAAAATGACTGACGTCAACCCAAACACTTCATTTTCTTAATGAAAATGCTTAAAAAAAACAATTCTTTTTTTGACCAGGTCGGCTGTTTTCAATGCAGAGAAAGATGCCGGTCTGTAGCCAATAAAGAACGGGTTATTAGGGGGGGACTGGCTCACAACATTGTGCTTTATTGCAGGTGTTTGAATCCCATCTTTGCGGTGCAGATACAGCAAAGTCTATCCACCATATTCCCATCAACGCTGCCAAGTTTTGGACTAAATATGCATATCGTGGTTTAAGCTTGTGGTTGCATATTTGCTTGGGTTATTCATATTATTACCAGCTGGACTCTCTGCAAACACCCAGATGTGTCTTCGTAAGGCATAGCAAATAAGAAGATACACAACACTGCACGTCACAGTCGGCCCCGCACTGCAATCCTGGAACTCTTCACAGAAATGAACACTATGCGTCACACAACAGCGTTAACGGGAAGGCTCTTCACAAGAGCACAATTTAAAAAACAGACACTTCCTTTTAATATATTTTCTTTCTTTTTTTTGTTGAAAAGAATCATTTGGCATTAGACATCCAAATGACTGGTTTTGGTACAGAGAAAATATTTTAAATCATATGGAAGCCCTTGAAATAAAAACTAAAACAACGGGCCTGTGTTGTTGATGTGTGGAGCAGAAAATCATCACATGCTTTTATTTGACTGCGTATTGTGACTTTTCTCTGTTTCCACCGGCTCATGCAAACATGAAGCCCTGTGTGTGTTACTTTTTTGTATTTTGAGTTACCGTTGTCTGGCACATGAGTGGTGGATCTGTAAGTCCGGAGCGTATGCGCGCGGGGGGGGGGAATCAGGTCTCGAGGTGGGCGGGACCTCGGAGGGGTCGAGGGTCAGACTTTAAGAGCTTGAAAATCGGTGAGTCGTTGCATGCTATTGCATTCCTTAGAACGGAAACGTAAATGGCAGTTAGCTAATAAACTTGTGCTGTGGGCCCCTTGTAAACACACACACACACACACACACACACACACACACACACACACACTGTACATTCACGTGTGCATGCACACTCGTCACACACACATAAACACACACTAAAAGGGGCATTAAAGTGACTAGTAACAACACCACCCTCCTCCTCCTCCTCCTCTCCAAAGAGAAACAAGACGACTGTAGCCTGCATGAAACTAAAGAAAGGAAGAAAGTCCAGCCCCCCCGACGTCTTCCCTCACATCTGCAGGTGCTGTGAGGCGGAGGTCTTAACGGGATCGGGAGAGTCGATGGTCCAGTCGGGGGTCAGAGGAGTCGGCTGGCGCTCACCCCTAGGAGGGCGGCTTGCTGTAGCCGTAGAGTCCGACAGGCAGGTACTTGACGTGAGTGGGCCACTGGGCGGCCAGCTGGAAGAACTTCACCTCGTTCCACTCCACGCCGTCGATGGACACTGGAAGGAAACGGAAGCAACACACTTAAAAACATCAGCTGAATAACAGACTAATGAAATAAAAGTAATACAAGAAGAGAAAAAACCACTACAGTGCCACGCAAAAACAAAGCTTTAAGGACATGGAGGTACGGGACCGTCCTGATCCTCCAGGTCACCTTTCAGGATGGTCTGTTGCTGCTTGGCAGAGCAGATGAGTCGGCTGATGCCCTCAATGACCTGGCTCTTGGAGTCTACATCCTTGTCCTTTGGCTTCTTCCCCAGGAAGATGGTGGGAACTGAAGAGAGGCAGGGAGAGGGATTGTTATGTGTGTGTTCATATGATTACGTGCTTGGACCTAGACCATTTCTCTAACATCTCCCTATCTGATGATTTGCACTCTTTCGATCTCACCCTTCTTGTTCTTCTCCTTGGTGACCACGGTCATGGCCATGGTGCTGACCTGGGCCTGTGGCTCGCTGCTGCCCTCTCCTGGTAGCCGGCTGACCTGCAGCGAGCGGAAGGCGCTCTTCAGCGTGTTCTTGCCGCCCGTGTCGCGCCGCTCGCCCTCCCGCCGCTTCTCAGCCAGAGAGGCCAGCCAGTAGTCGACCTGCAGGCCTATGGCGTCCACGCCGTGAGACATGCTGGGACTCCTGTGGACAGAAACCACAGTCTCCATTTCTTCTTCCGTCTTAAGTAGGCAGGCTGGCTCTCTGTTCGGTAGCATCAACATCTTAGACAGGAAGAGAAAGAAGGGAGGAAGCGAGTCTTACCCTTGTACCGTCAGGACGCTGCCCAGGGAGGGGGAGGAGGGAGGCGTGGCTGCCTCTTTAATCATCCCCGTGGGGGAGCCGTGGGAGGGGGGAGACGTGGAGGGGACAGCCAAGCTCACCGCTACGCCCTCTTCGTTGTCTCCTTAAAAAAAAAACACCAAACAAAAATGAACATTGTCGCATCGGCAGCAGCAATAATGAGGTTGTGGCGTCCGTCCAAACTGTTTGCAAACACTCACCTGTTGGAGAAGGACCCGACTCGATAAGACCAACCTTCACCACCTGGAAAACAAGCAGAATATGAAAATGATCATCAATAATCTATCATTTTAGACTTTTATTGGTAACCTACTGCAACAGGAGTGAAATCGTACCCCTATGAACGGAATGAACTTCTGGTAGGAGTCTTCATCTCGCCTGAGCGGGACAGAAAGAGCAGAGATCAGAGTAAACACACACACAGAGTAACTTGTGTGTTTAAGTGGCGTCTGTACTCACGTCCTGTGTTTGCAGGTGAGCATGGCCTCGGCGATGGGCAGCTGGTGCGTGACCGTGGCTCCGCTGATGTACTGGGAGATTCTTGCCGCGACATCCAACTGATCTGGAGGTGACGGGGGAGGGAAAACAAATGAGTGTTTGTGTCAGCTGTTGAGGCTGCATGTGTTTATCTGAAGCGACTGGGGGGGTGAGTGGGGGGGGTACCTGTCTGCGGCGGCTCGGAGCGGCTGAACACGTCTCTCCACGCCCCGTCCAGGAAGGAGGAGCTGTAGCGGTTATCGAGGGCGCCGAGGTGCTTGGCCACCGGGTGGGAGCCTGATGAAGAGGACGGAGGGAAGGGAAGGAAAGAGGAAGGAGTTGAGCAACAACGAAAAAGAGACATCGTCAGCTCTTTATGAGATGTAGCTGTAGCGCCACAGTGCATCTTTCAAGATACCAGTGACTGTGTGCAATGGATGTCTGGAAAATAAAAAGAACAGTAGGTTTGTCACTTCTCAGAC
Source organism: Anarrhichthys ocellatus (assembly GCF_004355925.1). Lineage (NCBI taxonomy): Eukaryota > Metazoa > Chordata > Actinopteri > Perciformes > Anarhichadidae > Anarrhichthys > Anarrhichthys ocellatus. Next base: position 3,251,572 of record NW_022280041.1, on the reverse strand, counting down.
GGTTTCCCCCGCAAAGTGATAAAAACCTCGCTGCAGCATGACTCTGCAGGAGAGACCCTCTTACCCAGAGGCACAACCAGGAAGCGCATGTGGTTGAGCCAGTCGGACGTTTTGTTGGCGAGCTGAGTGACAAAGAACTGCAGGATGGCTCCGAGGTAACTCTGGCTGCCCACCGCCGCCACCTTCACCGCTCTGGGCATGGACGAGTTACAGTTACAGCTGCAGACAGAGAGAGAGGGGGGGTTATCAGTGCTGTGTTGGAGGTAGATCCACCACACTGTCACATCCATCAAATACATATATATATACACATATATGAAGTCATGGAATCCCTCAGGGGGATGTATGTGTAACAACTGACACCTAGACGTCAAAACAGAGGTATTTATACTGAATCACTTCATCTAAAAATCCTTACATGTGAGATGCTGGTAATTGTGAGCATTTAGCATTTTTTCTTGATAAGAGTTCCAGGTTTTATGACCGATCATGAAAAACACACTTTTCTGTATACAACCCAAAACAAATGGAGCCTCTGACATGAATGTATTTGTATCCCCTATTTCCCTTTAGATGCTTCGGTGAAGTCCACTGCAAGTAAACTAACTATCGTAAGAGCGACAGAGGGTGACGGGATGGAGAGAGACAAAACAGGGATAGGAGGAGAAAAAAGGGAAGATATAAGGGAGATATAAAAAGCATTGTTTTGGCATAAAGTGAAGTGATAGATAAGGGCAACGACGAGGAGGAGGGAGAGATGTGGGGGACGCAGGAGAAGAAGAGAAGAGGGTCGAACAGAGGACAGAGAAATAAGGCTTTAGAGAAGAAGAAAAGACAAATGAGTCATCCTGCAAACCAAAGGAGGCTATAACTCAGATAGTGTGTGTGTGTGTGTGTGTGTGTGAGAGAATCACAAAAGACTCACAACTTCTGGATGCGGGTGAGCACAGCCGACAGCACCGCCTGGATTTCAGCCGACGAACACGTGCAGACCACCGGGTGTCTCTGCACCTGCAGCTGCTCTGCGACGTACTGCAACACGAAAGGTGAAGCGTGCACGATGAAAAAAGAAAAGCGCCCACCAGATGTCGTTGGAGAAATGCTTCACACACACACACACACACTCACACACACACTCACCTGCCCCTGCCAGTCGCTGACGTTGACCAAGATGAGGCTCTCAGGCAGCGCAGAGTCCGACAATAAAATCTGGTTCAGCTGGTCGTACACGACCTTCCTCAGGAGCTACACACACACACACACACACACACACACACACACACACACGCTCAGTACATAACCCCCCCTACAGCAACACATTTACTCTTCAGATGACTCATCAGCACATACATAATTCATTTCTGAGCTCCAGGCGAGTCATAGATCGTCAGGGTGCATTTGTGTTCTTTACTTTGGGAAAGGACCAGAAGGGAGCGAGTAGAGGAGGCCACAGAACAAAGACAGCTGTTTTCTTTATTTATTCATTTAAAGTGTGAATCCCTTCACTGCAACATGAGGATTTATGTCTGTGTGCGAGGCTGAAATGGAGCCGCAGCTTGTGATATGATCCCAAAAGGACGCTCACTCACCGGCGTGCTGTGGCCCAGCTCCGGGGATCTCTCCGAGTCTGAGCTGTTGGTGCGCTCGCTCAAAGGTTTGGACAGCTGTCGCTCCTTCATGGGGGTGCTGATGCGCTTCTGTCTGGGTGTGTGGCCTCCGTCCAACCTTGGGGGGGGGGGAGACAAAGGAACATCACGTATCTCCTAAATATCCAGTGTTGGATGCAGAGAGGAGGCGACACAATAATTACATCTTCTGAGACGCTCACTGTGTTGGATTCATTTGATACCTCTACTAAAACACGACGATATTAGGTTTGAACAAAATAGTCGATGTGTTTTGTTTTTTATTGTGATTTGGGGTGTTTCGTTACCTCGGCGAAGGCATGGCCTGGATTTCACTTTTGCTGCTCTTCATGGGTGTACGGGGTTTCTCTGCCACGGACACCGTGATGCAGGGGCCCACCTCAGCAAACAGCTCCTGATCTGTTAGCTCCTACATGCACATGCACGCACACACACACACACACACACACACACACACACACACACACACACACACACACACACACACACAATGACAGACTGTCAGTGTCATAAAAAAGGAGATACAGGCAATCCTAAAGCCATCTTCTCCGACACTTCCTCCCTTTTTTTTTTTGGTTTCTCCCATTTCCTCTGTTCTCCCCGAGTCTCTCAATCTGTCTCACTTACAGCACAGATGGTAGCTAATCCCCCCTCGTGGTGATATCAACAAAGATCCCGGCACACCATTAATTCCATCTCCCCCACACACACACACACACACACACACACACTATAAGAGCCGTACCAGTGTGTCGGTCTCAGACAGGGCCTCCTCCAGGTTGCGGCTGCGGGACTGTTTCATCTTCTCCAGAGGAGGCTGCTCCCCCTGCTGGTGAGACAAGGAAGCGGCAGTCAGTCTACTAGGCTTAATGACACTCCGGAGTCAGTAAATAAAACTGGAACAACATAGTTCATTATGCAGCAACAGGAAGAAATAAACATCCCAACATAACAATCCAACGCAGCAGCTGCGATGCCCGAAAGATATTCGTTTTTCTCCGCTTCTTTATGCAGAGTTTCATTAGCGCGCGGAGCATTAACAGAAATAAAAAGCAGACTTTTAAGGAAGTGTCACAACAGCAAAAGGCTTACTTCAGTGTTTCCATGAAAAGAGGAACTGCAGCTGTTTGAATGCAGCCGAAAACATCCAGTGAAATCCATTTAAACACACTTTTTATTGAGCAGATGGCAGCCGTCAAAGAGCTGCTGGGTTTCTGCTCCATTCAGGAAACGTTTCTGACATTTTTGTATATTTGCACAGTTGCCTCCCTGCTGGGCCGTTTTCACTGGCTTCAGAGTCTGGATGTTTACCTCGTCGATGCGGAGTGGCACGCTGTTCTCGGAGCTTATGCCGCTTCAATTCGTGGTGTATTGTTACACGATTATTCTGTGACTGTGTGCTATTTAGTGCCGCGTGTAAACAATGAGTGTGAAATGAATCACTGGGAGCGGACTTAGTGAATAAAGCTCACTGTGTGCTTGTTATGACAACATTCATGAGTAAATGAACTCTAAACTGTAAAAGGTTTAACGTAAATGCAATTTTGTTTTTCTGTCGGGTTCTTTCCCGTTTAGCGGCTGAACCGGCTCCAGAGTTACCTGAAGACAAAGTGTTGCCTGAAGTCAGACGCTCACATTTACTCTCGTCAGCTCCGATGAGACGGAGGAAAACCAAACAAACAGTCACAGGAGTGACGTTCCTGCTGATGCCGCTGCTCCTCGGCTACTCACCGGGCTGAAAGTGTCTCGACCCAAACTGCCTTTGCTGTTCAGGCTGCCGATCTCCGTCTGGGAGCTGGACTGAGACATTCCTTCAAAGAACGGCCTGAAACACAAGAAAACTGACTGTGTCTTGTGTTTGGGGGCTTTTTTTACAGATGACATTTTGACTCGTATCAGATTTATTTATATTGCTCCTTTTTGCTTTGCAGGCTTCATAGCACTACATTGTGCTGACACCATCAAATAGTGCTATTTTGAGCACTTTATTATATTTTGAGCCCAGAAATTGAGGCCGAGTTCAAAAAGAAAGGACTAAAAATAAGTTTGAAGAGTCATTTAAGAAATGATTTGTCTGCTACTCTTCGGTTCTGTTATTGACATCCTAAGAATAAGCCCTTCTGGGGGTCATAACAAAGAGTTTTTATACTTTTGACTCATTCAGAGGCTCAGACTTAAAGTAATAAAAACCCCTGCTGTGACACAGCGGTTATTACTGGGAATTAAATGTGTTTTTATACAACATATTTTAGGTTTTGGTTCACATTTGCATGGATTCAAAGTTAACTGACCCCATTCTGGTTCATGTAAGCCTCAAATAAACTTCAATACATGACTGATGTTAGCAGTTCTCACCAACAGAGGGCGCTCTGAAATGTCAATGGAGAGTATTCTGTAGGTGTGTGACTAGTGACGCTACCTCAGCTTAGGTTTGGGTGTGCTGAGGATGCTGTCGGTCTCCTCCATCTCCGGCCCGCTGTCGCTGGGGTTGTACATCTCCAGACTGTCGTAGAGCTCGTCCAGGTCCTCCTCCACCTCCTGGATCTGCTCCCTGGACACGTGCTCCAGGCCAAAACCGACCTGGACGAGAGCGCACGGGGGACACGAGTGACTAAGAGACACGTCAAGCCGTGACACTAAACATCAGGACGCATAAACTCTGAAGACCAATCACAGAGAGCTATTACAGATCCAGTACCAATGCTTTTTTTATCCATTATACTGCGTTTCATTTAAAACCTGTTTATCTCAGAGGGATTATTCGCAAAGGCACAAGCTCATCTACATGAAAGAAAAAGCAATTCATCAACGTATCTACGGTACATTTTTATATACGTGTTCATACAAAAACATCACATTTGGGAAAGTGAGGAGTAGTCCGTTTGTGTAAACCTATACAACAGCATGATAGAAATAAAACAGATGTTTAAGAAGCTACGGGCAGAACAAAGGAAAGACGTACTGGACAAATTAAAGAAGACATTATTTTAGAGAATAAATGACAGTAAGAAACTGACAAATAAGGACAAAAAACACGTATATATCCACAAAAATAAAGGTTAAAAGAGACAAACAGAAGAAAAGCAGCCATGCTACCACAAAACAATGTTAGGAGAAGAGAAACACACACACACACACACACACACACACACACACAGAGAGACTCAGATGCAGAAGTGTGAGCAGCGCCATGAAGCACAGTAAACACATTTCTGTGTTTAGTGTTTCAGCTGAACCTCAGGTGTTCTGCCACATCTCTCCCACACAAAGCCAAAACTGAAATACATGTCGACTTCACCTCTGAAGCAAATACACACACACACACACACGCACACACACACACACACACATGCACGCACGCACACGCACACACACACACGCGCGTGTGAAGCGTGGAAGTGTGATATCAGGAGGGCAAAAGGCTGAAGCGCGTACCTCATCGGTGACTTTAAACCTTTTCAGCAAGGCCACAAACTTCTGCTTGATGTTGGGTTGCTGTGTAGAGAGAGAGAGAGAGAGAGGAGAACATGAGGAGGCAGTATGCTCGTATGTGTGTGTGTGTGTGTGTGTGTGCGAGAGAGAGAGATTTAATGGATACACCACCACAACATGTTTCTGCATGTCGCCCTCAGCAGAAGTGTTATCGATGCAGATGTTTCTGTGAATTGCATCCTGGGTTATTTAACTGGAATAGGCGCGAGCGTGCGTGTTTATCGAGGCTGTCAAGTCGACGCCTCCCATCGCAGATGTTTGCCTGAATGGGTACAAAGGGCTGTTTATGTATTTAACAAAGAGATGTGCAGCTTATTAAAAGAGACTGCTCGGGGTTTTCTTTGAGGGAGCTTACTTACATTTTTACCCGAAAATATTGTAATAGGGGTCATTTTATTACCTCTTTAATGTGGAGATATTATCAGTTTTCATTTTGATTGTTAAAAATGGGTTTATCTTTATATTTATTTAAAGGGTGTGTAATCAGAAGCTCATTTCTCTCCAGTTTTTCTTTTTACAAACTTTCAGCCGGAGGAAGCTCAACAATATTTGGATGCGTGGGGACACACAAGTTCAAATCTGGGCGTTTTTGGAGAAAAGCTTTGAGCAAAGCTTTCACCATCAACGTAAGTGGAAGTCTGTGAGGCGTTAGAGAGCTGCTGTGTGTTGGAGGTCGCGTCCTAATTCGCTGCTAGAAAAGTGGAGAGCGTCGACTTCATACTCGACACTGGGGATGTAGATGTGTGTGTGTGTCTGCAAACTGTAGTACGGGGCAGAGGGGCTGTTGTAATGTCTTTTGTGTGCGTGCTTATGTTCAACATGTGTGTGTTATTCAACTCAAGCAGCGCAGAAATTATGGTTATTTTGTGTGTGTGTGTGTGTGTGTGTTGTCCACAGGCGGTGGTGTTGGGGAGCAGCAGTGACAATCTCACAGAGACCTCCATTAATAACCTGCTGAGACAAACCCCTGCGGCTGCTGTTGCTGTGCGCGCGCACACACACACACACACACACACACACACACACACACACACACACACACGGTTAATGTTATTGAGGGAGCTTGTTGCAATGTTTTTCTCCCGGAAAATTGGCCTGAATTACATGTACCGAGAATGAGAGGGAGAAAATGGATTTTTAGAAAAACCAATGAAAGGAGAAGAAGGGAGGGAGGGAGGAAAGGAGGGAGGGAGGGGGAGATGGAGGAGCAGATAAGGGGGAGAGGTTGAATGAGGTGAGGCAGGAGGCAGTTGAGGGCGAAGGTTGCGGAGTCCAGTCACATCAAATTTACTTTGAAAGGGCTTTTTTTCCATGAAGCGGGCTCGCCGCAAATGCTTTGCAGGCAAAACAAGTCGACCAGATAGAAAAACAGACAGATAGAGGGAGGGAGGGAGGGAGGGAGGGGTGAGTGTCTTACCCTGGTGATGGCGGCATTGGAAGGGAGCTTGCGCCTTGGTTTCTTCTTCCTCACCTCGTCTTCTTCGTCATATAGATACTGAGAGAGAGAGAGAGAGAGAGAGAGAGAGAGAGGCAGAAAAGGAGAAGAGAGGCAGAGAGAGGGAGGAGAGCAACAGAGAGAGAGAGAGAGGTTAACTCCGGGTTATTACAACTCTGGTTTTAAAGCATAAGGCTGTCGACAAATCCCATTAAAAGGCCAAAAGCAACAATGAACTGATCGAACTAACAAGTACAGTGTGTGAGCCTCCATTGTTGCACTCTGTGTTCTTTGTAATCCAGTTCATTGTCCGGGTGCTCCTGATAAACCTGAGTGCAAATGTACCCTATTAATCCACAGCTTAAAATAGTCCCAAACAAATGCTCCATTTCCTCTTGTTAGACTCACGTTTGAGAGACTCTTCAGTGCCCAGCTGTTTCAAAAGATTATTGAGCCTTTTCAAAACTAGTAGAAAGCAGGCAAACAGGCAGGTAGGGCAGATAAGGACCGAGGTATTCTTAGTGTTGACGATAAGAAAAACAGCGGCCTTATTTTTCTATTTGATGACATTGTACTGCTGAGGTCTGGGATCTTACAGCAAAGTCAAACAGGGCAAGAAACATGGGTGAGTGTGTTTAAAACCCGTCTGTGACCGATCAGCTTCTTTTTTAGCGGTTTTGACATCGTGGTCTCAAATCTCAGCAGTCGACTTGGTGAAAAAAAGATCCTAATTATAAAGCAGCTGTGACCAATTTGGGCTTTTTCCCCTTTATTCTGTCTTGTCTCACTGCTCCGGTCCAAACACACCTGTCCGTGAATGGGGTCGTCGCTGCCTTCCTGTTCCGACGAGTAGCTCTCTTCTTCCTCTTCGGAGTAGTTGTCGATGTCCGGAGAGCGATCTGGAGAGACGGAGGACATTTGAGGACAGGGCGCAGAGAGAGAGAGAGACGGATGTGTTGAGACGACGTGCTCACCAGACATCTTTGCTTTGGGCCCCTCGTGGTCGATGGGCTGGCTGGACAGGGAGTAGACTCGGATCTCGGCGACGGGCACCGAGGCGTCCTTCAGCTGGCTGTGGAGCCCCAGGACCTGGGCCCCCTCGCTGGGGTGCTGCATCACCTGGACGTCAGGAAGACAGACAGACATCGGAGTGAGCTGCACTAAATCTGAGCTTTTTATTATTATTTATCAAGACATCCTTCATCTTTTACAAAAAGCACACAAGATGACCGCGTGTTCTTCCCATGATGCTTTGGGGGACGCACAAAGTGAAATTGTTTTTGGCAAAATGTTCTTTTTCGGAGATTTGTTTTTTTATTTCAGAGTCAAATGAATGCAAAAGGCAGCCTTAACTCTGAACGTGTCCCGTTGCTTTTACATAAATGAGGAGCATCTGAATGCTAACATATGAGCATGCAAATGCAAACAAGACATTTATTTAAGGAACGAAAGTCAGATGCATAAACTTCCACCAGAAATATTCTTATTTTACTCGTGGTGCTCCTGTACACACACACACACACACACGAGGACGGACAGAAGGATGTTGAGAGGAGGTGGATAATGGAACGAGGAGAAAAAAAAGGAGGCTGAAGAAGAAAGGAGGGACAAAAAAATAGAAGCTGCCACCGACGACGCCACAGAAAACACAAACACGCGAGGCATAACAAACAATTCCTCTGCAGCAAACGGCAGCATCGAGTCTCCTGTGTGTGTGTGTCTGACTGAGCGACATCCAGCCCCTCTCTCTCTCTCTCTCTCTCTCTCTCTGCAGTCTGGTCACACTCGGAGAGTTAATGAAGTCTGAGCGGCTCGTCATGGAGGCAGCCTCAGCCTCACGTTAAAGAGAGACATGACTGCTGTGCATCCATCCATCCGGCTGGCTGAGGTTCAGCTAACCTGCGTCAGACGCTCCGGATGCCGTCGGTAGCGCTCTAAAAGCCTGAGGAAATCTGAGGAGGTGTGTATGTGCGTATTCATTGGGAAACGCCAGTTGAGCTTCTGAAAAATGCTGCATTGACTCATGTAAACGCATTATGGCTCAAAAAACATACTTTTATCACACAGCGTTATGTGCTGCGGGTGGAACTGAGGAAGCAAAATAATAGTAGAATGCAAGATAAAAGGAAAAATTCAAACCATGCAAGATGTTGCACGATGAAAATGCAATAATTGCATTGGTTAAAAACAATGACTCTGGAAGCAGTTTTTAATGCGTTGCAGAGGAAATGTTCCGGCTACTAAAGGCTGTTATTGGTTGTAAAACGGCGGTTACAACACTGTTATCCTTGAAGGTTTTAGTCAAATTAAAGCCTCGTAAAAGCACACACACGATAAATTCATTTAAAAAAATGTAGACCCTGTCATTTCTATGTGATCTCACCGACATTTATTTCTTGTAAAATGTTTCTTTAGTGGTGACTTCATGGTGCACATAAAAGGTAAAAACCAGCGTCACGACGTGTCCTTTAAAAGAAGAAACACTGCTGCTCGGTATGCTTTAGGGCGGGGCTATCTAGTGATTGACAGGTTGCTACCGGAGCCGTATACGGCGTCACTCCTCCACAGTCCAAATATAAATGTAGTTACACTTCAGAATGTCGCAGATAAAAATGATAATAATCACAGGAAATGCGGGTAAATAACTTCTGTAAGAGATAAAGTTTAGAGGCGAAAGCGTTCCTGGTTCAGCAGTTCATCATCAGTCAGTGGAAACAACATGTCGTATCAAAGGAGCAGCATCAAAGGGACATTTCCTTGTGACTCGTGATGGGACTGTGTGTCCCCTATAGCATGTGATTGTTGTGACACACACAGAGCTCTGGCTAGAGGTCAGACTTTCACTCTGCCTGTGAAGGAAAATGAGTTTGAACCTTTCATGCCTACGAGTCTGCGTCTGTGTCCTTTGCCGTCTATGAAGCACCCTGTCTGCTGGAAGGAGCTTCATGAATACAAATTTGACTTCATTTTACATGCAGAGGCAGCCAGCGGGCCAAAGACTGCAGCAACACATTATTTCAGTCCTTGGCTTAGAGTTCACCAGGACTATCTCCATATCTGTGTAGTCTAGCAGCTTATTTCACTGTTGTATTTGGTTTGATTTCCATTTAATAAAAGACTCACGCCAAACCTCGTACTTCATCAAGTCTGTATTTATGTCCTCTTCTGTCTATTTCGTGGTGAGCCGGTTTGTTCAAGGTGTTTCAAGCTGTAAATAATTGCGCCACTAGACAATCACACACACGTACAGACACGACACCCCATCAATCACAAGCTTTTATAAAGGTTTCATATACGTCGAGGGGCTTTCGATGGAGGCGTAACATTTTATTGGGGGGTTTGATTTATGGCGACATTTCTGAGAGACAAAGATCGAAGTCTGAGTTTTATCTGGAAGTGCACTTGCTTGGATTGAGTTTCAACGAAAGTTAAATGAAGGTTAGAGCTAAATAAGTTCCCGAATGATACCGGAGGAATATAGAATAACAGATCTGCATGAGAGGAGACCGTCTCTTGTGTTGATATCGGGTTAGAAATCCCTTTGTGACGACACCTCGAGAAACAAAGTCCAGCTGAGATTGTGAAGCAGAAGGCAGAGGCTGCATGTTTAGGGAAATGAGCCTCTGACCGGTGGTTTGTTGGGTCAACGGCTCCGATCAGCTGGGACGTTTGTGAGGGTGAAGAGGACGAGACTCCGCTGACTCGACAGAACTCGCCACCGACGTGCCTTCGAACACGCAGCTTAACCTCCATCTGCTGTCGCGGAGGCGCTGGAAGTACGCAAAAAATGTGCCGAGCGGTTGTAAAGAGGAGCCTTTCCTACACAGACTTTAACTAAATGAAATGTAAGGACTTAAGGACGGGCAAGAGGCGGGATTCCCTACTTAACCACTTCCTGTTTTGATGTGGTAGGATCAGTGGGACAAGGACAAATGCAGGCGAAAGGTTGATATTAAACTATATAATTCAAGGTTACTGGAACTATAGAATGTTTCTGCTTAAATCCTTTGTTTTCTCTTCCCACTGAACAGTGAGGTCGGAAGAGAAAACAAACCTCCATGTTGCCTTTTGGTGTCACACCGTTTGTTAAAGAGTCGAATTGTGATACCTCGGCCATGTTGATGAGGCCCAGGGCCAAGGTCTTGTAGCCCAGGATGGTCCGGTTCTTGTACCGCTTCCGTCGCTGCAGCATGATCTGAAGCTTGTTGGCGTCCCGCTTCAGGAAGTGCGGGTACTGCGGGTACAAACGCACATAAACACACACATGAGCAAACACAGGTGGGGCCGTGGCTAGACGTGTTCAGATGCAGTGACATTTGTTTCCTAGGTCGTGATTATCAGGCGTCCTGATGTGTCAAACCACTTAGTCCCATCGTTACTATGACACAACCCTTCATTAAGTGTCTCACCGGCTGCACTATAAATGGAACTAAACAGACTCCTGTAACCATGTTCAAGACCATGAAATCACTGTGCCGCTCGCTTTTTAATGGGCTTCCACTCCGCAGCGCTGCTGCTGCTGCAGGAATTTAAATGTATAATGTATAATGTTTGGCTCACCACACTCGGTGAGATCCAGAGAGAGAAACTCCCTGACCTTTTAGCAGCATTTAGAAACATGGAAATTGGAAAAGGATGATTTAGAGCAGAAGAAAAGCCTGCTGGGAATTAAATTAACTGAGCTCGGCCTGAATGCACAGAGGTAGAGAAACGCTGTGTGAGCGTCGATGTTTAAATGTGTATTACACGTTAAGCTTTTTCATGACGATTGGATAAATACACCATTTTATTAAAATTGACAATTGCATTTTCTTTGGTTAATTTTGCGATACATTGCATTGAAATGTTACTAAACTAAAGACGTTCCCATCAGCCTCAGTTGTACTTTGTGTTTAGTGCTAAGTAGCATTATGCTAACATGTTAAGATCATGGACATTGTACATGTTATTCCTGCTTAATATCCACATGTTTGTTAGCATGCCATTAGCGTCGCTAACCCTGAGTACAGCCTCATAGAGAGGCTGTACTTTTTTTTGCCCTGAATGTAGTCTATAAGGCAAGTCAACAAGCTCCAAAAAAACAAATGATTAGTTTTAGGTTGAAGATGGTGCCAAGGACTACCTGAGAGGAGAGGAGCTAAGAAAAGAAAGCCCTCCCCACTGTGTGAAAAAACAAGGCTTGATTTGTATTCAACTGTCAATCATTCCTCCAGTCTCATTGTGTTTTTTACATCATGTATCTGTTGTGTATTTCCACCTTTAAAGGATTTGAGTGAATGCACTTTTGTTCAACTATTCATAAGAAAGATGTCAAAAACTTCTTGTGTTTTTTCAATTTCTGTTGGGTAAAAAAGCACACAAACAAAGTTTTTGTTTGACTTTTGACTGACAGACACCTGACCTCACTCTCTGAAGCTTTTGTCTTTACCTGCAGGGAGAAGGTGAGCTGCAGGTCGGTCTCTGTCAGTCCCGCTGAGGACAGCAGGATCTCGTTGGAGCGCAGGATCCGCTTGGAGCCCTGAGGAGGAGACACAAAGGAGAGAGCGTCACGGGAGCAGGGTACAAAGAAGAAGAAGAAGAAAGTGACAGATAGGAGGGAGCAGAGAGAAGGAAGAGTGAGCAAGTGGCAGCATGGAGGAATTAAAACCACTTAAAGTGTATTATGTGCCAGACACAGCAGAGAATCTGTCGGTTTACTTCGAGAGAAAACAAGATGGGGATGATGGTGATGAGGGAAAACAAGCCAAGGAGCAGATACTGGGAGCAGAGCCACAGCACTCATTTGAATCATGTGTCAAAAACTGGAAGGGTTTTGTTGTTTCACTTCTATTACGGACAAGACGGAGACGGAAAACGTGATTTAGAGAACACAACTGTGGAGGAGTTGCACAAGTATTCTGGCTGTAAACAGAGAGGAGGAAGTGTGTCCAGATCCAACAAGCTGACTCGACAAAACAATGAACAACTCCTACAGACACTTACAAAAAAACTATTAAAGAACGCTCATTCTGTGGCTTATTCAGCAGCATTTCAACATGTACTGGTCAACTGGTTTGATTCGCTTAAAGAGAAAGAGAAATTAAAGTTGTTAAGTCCTAAAATACAATTTTGCTGATTAAAGCCAAGCTTGAAAGACTGTTGACTCAGCTATTTCATAGGGGTTTGAATATCTTTGTGTTTCATAGAATCATTTCAGGTTATATTAGATTATATTTCCATGTACAGAAGTATAGTTTTGTGAATGAAACCAAATCAATTGAACGTTTTCTCGTACCTGCAGTTTGACGGCGATGACCACGGAGGTGAGGTCTTTGTCCAGCTCCTTCAGCATGATCAGCTTCTTCAGGGTCAGGTTGAACAGCCTGAAGACAGAACACAGGGAGGCCTGGGTTAGAGGACGTCATGGTGCTTTCCATTCATTCCGTACGTACGTAACCTTTCCTGCATTTAACTGCAGACCCATGCAGCAGCACATGTGTGCCTCATCCAGCGGACCGTCACATGAAGGGAGAATGAAATGAAAAGGGACACTTGAAGGGTCCTTTAGTGCAGCTTTGTGTTCTTTCTGATGACAAGCTGTTCAAATTCAATTATGCCCCCGATGGGACTGAAAATGGTTTGCTATTCTTGTAAAGGTGTCCTTTTTCCAACTGAAGCGAACATGTTCGTCAAGACACACACACACACACACACACACAAATAAGGATGCTTGATGTCTTCGAAATGAGAACCGTATATGAGAAAGATGAGCTTGTGAAAGTACAATCTGCACCTCGGCCACAAGCTTCCTACCGCTTCACACGTGCACACCGAGACAGAAAACTGTCCAAAAACACGGCGCCGCATACGAGACCAGAAGCACTTTAAAGATGAAATGTAATCGGAGAAAAGACTTCAGCCAAACAGCAGCTGTGCAGCCGCGGGTCAGTCTGTTCAATAATTCATCTCCGGGGCTTCAGAGACAGAAAGTAAAACCTCTAAAAGAGACGAGCAGGGGCTGCAGAGTGATGGCGAGAAGACAACAGGGAAACACAAAGATAGATATGAATGTTATGTGAATGAATGAGTGAGGGACATTTTAACAGAGACAGCTGAGATCTGAGGATGAAAGACGTGGCTTGACAAGGCCTGTGTAAAAAGGATAAAAGAGAAAGAAGATAAGCAGTAAATAAATAAAAGGATGCGTATGTAGGACGCATGATGATAAAAAATGATGATAACCAATTAACCGTTTAATTCATTTATGAAGTAAAAATGCCGAAAATGAGCTGGTTCCAACATCTCAGTTTTGTCTTTTCTCAAAGATTGGCTGCTTTTCTGTGTTTTGTAGCATTTTGATTTGAATACATTTTGGGTTTTGGTGAATTCAGTTACTATCAGTCCCCCCAGTATCCCTGCTCTGTGTACAGCCTGCCCTGCAGTCACACAGTAATCCATTCAACGGGACTGAAAACAATAGAAGAAGAAAAAAAGCAATCAACACGATCAAAAATGAAAACAACGGGCTGAGCTGGACAGAGGGGGGGGGGGGGTGCTGATACACAGAAGTAACGCTGAAACTTCTACGAACAGCTGTAAAGATGAAAGGCAGACAGAGTGGGCAGAAAAGTCTCTCTCTCATCCCCCCCCCACACTTACTGCCTTTCATCAGCCTGTCAGAGACGGACGAGTGGCCCCGGCTGCTGATGCAACCGTCCCAACACTCAGCGCCCCCCCCCCCCAAAAGGCTTTCTGCACAAGATCAAAGTGCCCTAGAGGCTAAATCTATACGAATATAAAAAATAACAAAATCAATCTTTCCTCTGTTAGAAAGGAACGGCTGAGTGCAGCTTCTGCTTACACCTGCTGGATGTGAGTGGAGTGAATCGAGGCTGAAACTGGAGAATGTTTGGCATTTGTCCGCACACATCAGACGCCTGCTCGGCTTCCCTCCCAGAGCGAGATCCATCACAGAGCTGTCGAGACACTCAATGGATTGTGACACCACTCATCGCCGGCCATCGCAGCTGTACGTTATAGCTTCTGGAGGGTCCTTAAACTCCTTTAAAGGATGGATGGGATCTGGAACAAGATGTCATCAGTGCCTCGGATATACACCGAACATCAGGACCGAGGAAATCTAAGCAGTACCTGAACCTCTGTACCCGTCTGAAATGAAAACACTAAGAGAGGAATGACAATAAACAACTATGGTCCTTAGCTGCTGGTTTGTATTCATTCTCTGACTCTTATCTGCGTCACTCTTTTCTCTTCTACTGTGAGAATCCCCTCCTGGATGAGACAATCAGCCAAATGCTTTCAAATGAAATAAAAGCCGAGCTCCAGCCTCGACTGCCACACTGTTACACCACAGACGACGAGGGGCGTCGCATGGTAAACGGTCAAAACAGTCCTTCCTCCCCCGGCCCGTCACCACACCTCCACCGTCGCTAAGCGTTAGCGTCAAGCTACACAGAGGGAAACACCAGAGCGAAGCAGGACTCAAGGGAGACCAGACAAGTGTACGAAGAACACTAGAGCCTTTGATTGTACAGAGGAGAGTGGAACAATGGGAGCACAAATAATTACAAACCTGCGTCTACACCGAAACAGCTGGATGTAACTATAAGCTGCAATGCATGATGGGGGGGGGGAAACAAACGACAAACCAAATCTGTCTTTTAGGGAGTCCAGCTAAGCCGGGATTTCGATTGATTCCCAGCAGGATCTAAATCTCTTGGATCAGACTCTTGTTTTTAAGAAAGATTTGATGTCTTCATCCGCTGAATGTCAACAACGATAATGTCTGGATGAAGCCGCACACGCCACAGGTGAACATTAGAGCCTCAGGTTGCAGTTCCTCTAACGGCTGCTGGCTCCAGAGTATTAGAAACACTCCTACTAGGATAAAGAAACACAGTTTCAGTTCTTCTGCTTCTACAGACTCTAGTTCCAGTGAAGATGAAAGTAGGAGTTTACAGAACTTTCTTTGCTTTATTGACAGGTCCAAGCCAAATTTGGATTTTTATTGTTTTGGCTTCAAACAGCTGAGAAGATGACAACAATGTTTTTAAAGCCTGGTTCCCAGCAGCCCTTGCTATTTGTCTGTTTATTAGCTGAAGAGAGGACGGCCTGGGTGAGATGAGAGCGGGGGGAGCTGACGGAGGGAGACAACGGTTCAATAATGTCTGTGGGAGGATTGACCTCTGACATTTTGGAAAGGCCAGTCTCTGAAAAAAGACAGCGTGTCGGTCAGAGACGACAAACATAGTCATGCACACACACACAGATGAAGCCATAAAGCAATATCAAATATCAAGCTACTCGAAGGAAAGGTAAGCTCGGCTCATTTAGGGCTCATCTGATTGACTTATCTGTCGAGTTCTTGTATTTTTACCAAGATATTGAATAATATTTAGTCTGTAAAATATCAAAGAACAGTGAAAAATGTCTTCTAACTGCCTTTTTTTGTCCGAAAAGATTCAATTTACAATGACAAGCAATGTGAAAATGTGTGCATGCCTGGATTTAGGCTTCAAGAAGAAGTAATAATTAGTTAACCAGTCCTGAAGAAAGAAAAATGGCAGCACACTAAGAAACCTGAAGCATCTCTTTGGATGTAAAAAGGAAAAGTAAGAAAAACGGATGAGAAATTCAAGCAGAGGAATAAGTCTCAGTGTGTGTTTGTGGCTTTAAGGAGGAAGGTGCATCATGGGAGGTGTGACCTTGCTGTGTCACAAAGCAAAACAACATTCTAAGTACACCTTCACGCCGTGTCCTCTCATTCATTCCCTCACCTCGGCTTCTCACCCTCTAAATAACTTCCCTCCCATCTCACCCCCAGTCTCCTCTCGTCATGAGTGATTCATCTCCTCCCCAGTGTAACGTCTGCTCCGCCCTCGTCTCCTTTCCTTAAACAACGTCGGGGCGTCCCCTCCTCCATTGGGTGATCGCGATCGATGGCAGAAAGAGTAAAGAGTCTGAGATATATATATATATATATATATTATCCACATTCATGCTAGAGACCATTTTTCCGACACTTCCCACGAGTCCCCAAATGCACCTCAAAGAGGACTTTTAAGTGCAGCTTAACCGCAGTACGATAACGTTAAACACAAAAGAGGACGTGCTGCTGGATGCACGACGGATTACCCAAGTGTCAAGACCAGACGTGTGAGATTTCGCAGACTAGAGCTGGAAAACGAAGACTCAGTCTGCTCACAGCAGAGCCACCGCTCACGCTGAGTCGTCAGTCTAAACCTTCATCGTGTGTTGTTCTGAGGACAATGATGAAGAGGGAACACAAAGGGCATATTTGACAGGTGGACTGACGATGTGACTGACGGCTCTCTGACGGCTGGTTTGAAAGCATTCAATTTGAGCCTTTATTGACAGCAGAGGCGGGAAATATGGGAAGTGAGAAAGAGGGAGGACACGCAACAGGACAGAGGAACCGCGTGTCTGAACTCTGAACTCGGCTACATGGAAAGCTCTTAGAAATGTAGTTTTGTAAC